>NW_019174733.1:2811775-2915172 GCF_002260705.1 Seriola dumerili | reverse complement strand
CCCACTGGCCCCACTGGCACCACTGGCCCCACTGGCACCACCAAAGCTTCCTGCAGTGCCGATATCATTGCCACTGCTGCTGCCCGTGAAGCCGCCAGCACCAATGCCTGAGCCTCCGCCTCCAACTCCCACATGGCTGTTGATGTCATTGGAAGAACCTGAGAACCGACTGGTATGAGCTGTGGCGGCCGACTGAGCCTCCAGGGTGGCCACTCGATTCTTCAGCTTTCTCACATCCTCAGCTGAGAAAGGAGCATTGACATTTGTTAAGAAATACATACACAGAACACATGAGTTCAAACTACATATAAAACCATCACTACCTTATTTAATTGCAAAGCACTTTGTGTGAATTATTATTATTATTTTATCATTATTGTTATTATTTTGTTTAATAATACAACAGTATTGCATTCACAGAGAGAGGACTATAGAAATAATGAATCAATACAAACAAAATAAATTGCATCTACAGTAAAACACAACACATTACAGAAATAATGTACATGTATATTACACAGCAAATCATTAGATACACATGTGAGCATAGATCAAAGCCAAGAGCCAAAATCCTCATTTCTTGATTTGCACTTGATTTGGTTAATGTTAACTCAAGAGAGTAAGTCAATAGACATATAATTAGCATGTAAGTCTACATTAAGCTGAAACAAACAGATAGAAAAATGATCTGTTTTGATACCTGATTAATTTGTTAGAGTTATTTTTATAATAATTTGACTTGCTTTCCTTGAAGACATTCTCCACATTACTTGCTACTATGTTTAAACATAGTCTGGGAACTCCCCCTGCAATACAATTCCCACTAGGCCACTAGGCTGCAACAAGGTCCATCCCGCTCTGTCATCCCCACCACTTATAAATACCCCAGGGTCTCAGTCTACTACTAATCTACCTATTCTTGGTCTTGTTTAGGCTTTCAGATTTGGAAAGGCTTAGGTATCATTCACTTAAATATTCAACGCATTCTTCAGCATGAAAAACTGGACCAGCTGAAAGTCCTGGTAACTCAAACGAATCCTGATTTTATTGTCTTATCTGAAACATGGTTAAATGCTCTGTGAGTAACTCTGAGATACCTTGGATGATTATTACCTTTTTAAAATGGAAAGAAACTCAAGAGGAGGTGATTTTATTTTAAACTGGCTGAGCTCTGCCTCTGATTATGAAAAAAAAGTCTGTGAAAGTTTTCGTCTTTCACAGTCAGTTACTGATCCCTCCAGGCCAAACTTAAAAGACTTTGATTGACTTGAACAAACAGAAATGGCAAATTTACTGAATTGGGAGTATTTGAGCTTGGCTTCAGTCATCAGTGTCCAATAGCATGTCTAAGAAATACAAAGATGAAAAAAACTATTTCATCACATGGTGATTAGTAAGAATTTTGAACAAGCCTTCCTGTCTGATCTTTATAAAAGTGACTTTCATGATACTGATAAAATCCCTGATGTTGACTTAGCCTTTGACTAATTGATGTTGCCGATAAGATGCACCCTTTAAAAAACACCGTGCAGAACAGGTTAAGTCCCTGATTCTCAGCTGAAAACTCATCCTTGCTGAAAGAGAAAACTAAAGCTTGGGCTCTTGCTGGGAGTAGTAGTAGTATTATGGTGACATCTGACAGGCATGTTTCGGCTGCAATTCTAAAGCCTCTTGATGCTGTCTACCGTTCATTACTGATGACGCTCATATCACTCACCATTGTATTCAGGTTGGGAGGTCCTTTCCCTGTCTGAGAGATGTGATTTGCACACATCTTTGTTTATTCATAAGGCCGTTATTGGAAAGCTGCTTTCATATATTAGTTAATGTTAGTTTGGTCCACTGGACCACATCGTGCCAGGACTAATGACTGGTTCATGCTTCATGTCCCTTGAGTTCATACTGAGCTTGGAAGGGCTGCTTTTGGTTTCTGCAATCTGGAACTTACTACAAAGCATTTTAAAAATAAATTCATTGGTACCTCTTGCTCATTTTAAATCTGTAAATTCTAACCTTTTAACTTTAGTTTGTACCTGCTTTAGTTGATTTTGTGTTATATTTTTTTACACAGATAGATGAACACTGTGTACTGTTTGACAATAATACAAAACTAAGTCTGAAGACAGTAAATATAGCTACTGTATGTACTGTAAATGGTGTACAGTATCAGATGACTTTACCATATGTGCTAATCAGTCACTCACTTCTCAACAGGTTTGGATGTGCACACTTTTACATGCAAGTTAAAGTTAAGTTAAAGTTGCAAATACGATTGCAGCTTTTTCTTTTTTTGTCACATTTTTATCAGGATAAATCCACATCAACACCTCTTCTGCTGCAAGAAAACAAAGTGAAGTCTCTGATGTCATCAAGCAACAATTTCTGGAGCTGCTCCACTGACAATGAATGCCAGACCAACTTTATGGCAGCGGGACGGTACCCAGAGATCAAATTTCCAGGGAGAGGAGTACATTTACAGCTCTTAGCAGCACTGTGAAATAATGCTCACTAGCCTGTAAAACCTGAAACACACATTTTATTGGTTCAAAAAAAGTCTCTCCCAGGCGCTTCGTTGCAGAGCAGCTCCAGGGAAAATCTCATGACTCCTAAGGTTTTATCTTTGGGGACATTTTTACTTTTCCCTATTAAATCTCATGGTGTTGCATAAGTGAAACTCACCCAGTGCGATGAGGCCAAACAGGAGTCCCAGCAGGAGAAGGGAGAGGAGGAGAAGGCCCAGCAGCCATTTCCACCAGGAGCAACAAGAGTCAGAGCAGCAGCAAAATCCTCCACCTCTGAAGATGCCACTGTCCCTGTGAATCTCTGAAGACAGAATAAAGAGCAAATTCCTCACTTTCAAACACTAAAATATTCATCATCATGTAAAAATCAACACACATGCAATCACAAATACCTGCATAGGTGGCTTTGTCTTTCATTACAACTCCCGATGATCCATCTGATGAAGGAACAAATAAACACCACATCAAGTTATCTTTATGATCAAAATAATTTCTTTGTTCTTAGGGATGTTTTTATGACCACTCACAGTAAGTGTTGCCCGACTCTGTCTTCAGTGGGGCCGTCTCACTGTAGCTTGAAATAAGCTTCTCTTTCTTTATTGAATCTCCAGATAGTGACCCTGTAAAATTAGAAAAGCCGTTTTAACGTAACCTTTATTGTATTTATATAACACAGCTCTTGTGAGACAACACACACCATTAAAATATAAAAGACAATACATATGATGCAATGCAACACAAAAAGTGCTTTGACCCATACCAACAAAGAAAAGAAAAGAAAAATAGAAATAAAGTAAAGTATGTGATTAAATAAATTAGTCGACTGACAGGCAATGCATTGCCAACAACTTTGATAATTGATTAAACATTTAAGCCCTTTTTTTTAAGCATCCGCTTCTCAGATGTGGATATTTGCTAGTTTTTCAGTTTTCTATGATCATAAACTATGATAGTAAACTCTTTTGACTGTTGTAAACTTGAGATGATGGAACTTTTCCCATCATTTTCCAACATTTTATAGACTAAATAATCAATCAGTCAATGAAAAAAAGCATTGTCAGATGTATTGATAGTGAAAATAATTATTGGTTGCAGCGTTACAGTACTCCTGTGATGGATAAAACTACCTTGCACAAGGTTTTCTGTTTGTTTATTAGTTTAAACAAAGCAAATATGGAAGCAAAATGACAAAATATTTTGCAACAAACAGCTCAATAAAAACTAAAACAATAAAAGTACTTGTAATGACCTGATTTACATAATCAGTTGTTGTTGTTTTTTTATCTTAAAAGGAAATGGGTATTAATGTAAGTTTCGATAAGATGCCATTTCTGTTTGATTGGTGTTAAGGTTTATTAGAATTTATTTAATATATATTTTTGCGTCCATAATAACATTTACCATTCGGTTTTTCATTATTGTTTAGAAAGTGGTTTAAATTACAGTTAATATATATTTTATAAGATGTTCTAAGTCTTGTTCATTACTGAGAAGGTTTAATAATAATTTTGTTTAATTTGGAGAGTGTATCTGAAGGAGTGTGATTTCCGGTTGACCTCTGGGTGATCACGGAAAAAAAAAGTTGGTCGAGAGATGCGCATGTGACGAATCGAGTTGAGCTCCAGTGAGAGACGCCATGGACTATTAAATCTTTACCGAGTAATTTTGTTATGCTGAACTGTGGACTGTTTGCTAGTTAACTCACCTTATGGTATAAGTTATGTTAACGGTGTGTGTGAGTTTGAGACTGTTAGCGGCCAACGAGGTATGTTTTTTTTCCACTCTGGAGCGAGCTAGCTTGATTAGCAGAGTTGCCGCCATTGTGAGAGACAATCGCCTTCTTCACCTGCACGGACCAGAGTGGAGGAGCTACGGTAGGACGGAGCTTCCGCAGTCGTCGCGGAGAATTTGCTCGACGCTGAGGACGGTCTACTATCAGACAGGGTGTTTTTCCGGTTATGTGGTTCCTGCTGTCGCAGCTGCGGACTGAGATGAGCGTGACCTCAGGTGTTTTCTTCAGACGTGGTAAGATTCATACTCACGCCATGCAACTGTTTGTTTCTCCATGAGCCCCACCATTAAGCGCGCCAACGAACCTTAATGCAAGCTTGTTGAAACCAGACTAACAGACTAAAACTACCCGGGTCCTTTTGTTTTTGTTTTTTATTAAAGTTTTTTCATGTCGGGTTTGTGTGTGACATGTGGGATACCTGCAATCAGTTAATACAAAGTTTAAACTGCAGAAATGTGTTAGTGTTTTTTCACAGTATATGCTGAATAATAGATAATTAACATATTTCTGTAGTAACATCACCTTGGGTTATTAAAGCTAAGATTGTTCTTTTGGCCTCTCAGTAGTTATTAGAGAGAGAGAGAGCGTGAGAATCATACTTTACCCTAGACCTGTTTATTCAATGAGATGTCTCTTTCACCATTAGTAATACTTTATTATCTTCTGCATAAAATGTTCCTCACAATACGAGGCGGTGGTGAAAGCGTTACATACTTAAAGTAGATGTTGATACACCAATTGGTAATCCAGCCTTGGTTCATGGGAATTTTGTGATCCAACATTAGGTCCAGAAAAAGTTGAGAAACTCTTTAAAGGTGATTGAAAAATTCATTGTTTCTTCAGAAGGGGGATGTGAATATTTGACTCACCTCCTCCTAAAACACCGCTGCTGGTGGTGGTGAACTGCTTCCCGCTGTCTTTAGCCAAGATGAGCGTCTCCGTGTCCCTCTTGGCTTGGACATTCTCCTTGTCAGAGATCAAGAACTTATAGTCTTTCTTATATGTTTCATCAGTTTGGGATCTAGTGGCTGACAACAACAAGAAAGACAGGAATTGATATAACATTTATGATCTGATAATTATTTAGTGGTTACTTCTTCTCAGATGAGAGGGGATTTCAACTGTGGACTTACTTGTAGAGACTCCAGTGCTGACGACACCACCGCTATTGGACACGTTCTTCTGAACACCATAACCTGTAACACGCACACAGATTAACACTGATGTAAGCAAGGCACTATTTTGTATATTATACTTTGTACAAAATATTTGATTGTGTCAAAATATTGTGGAAACTGTCAGAAAACACGCTGCTGTACCTCCTAAGTTAGCATTTATGTTGGCTCCACTGGTGGTGAGCACACTGCCAGAGGTGGGCGCCAGGTTATTCTGAAAACCATAAACTGTAAACAGATAGCACAATTTGAGTTGGTTAAATAACATGAAATCATAAAATAACACAGTTGTCCAAATATTCATAAAACAAGAAAAAGAAAAGAAAAGAAGCAAAACAACAAAACATAGATTTAACCTCACGTTGAACATGACAAAAATTCATAATTAAATAAAACAAACCATAAAAACATAACACAAATAAGGTGTTCTACATTAAATTGTGGAATGGCTCAGGATTAAAACGTTATCAGTGAATATAACTGATTTACAAATTGTTTATGGTAGTGAAAACTGCAAATTATTATTATTATTGTCTGAAAAAAGGTACAAATTCCAAAGAAAATCAATATACAGTGATGAAAAATAGGGAAAATCATAAAATCCTCACATTTTAAAGGCTAAAAAAATTATACAGAAAAAAAGAGCAATGATTTTTTTGTTTCATTTCAACAACATTGAATCTAAGACTAGAGGATATGGATCCTTTTTTTTTTTTTGGAAAAACACCTCAGTCAGAACTAATGAGTCTAAATTTAGATGTGATGGCCATAATGTGTTGATTTCAAAGAAGAGATTAATTAAAAAGTGACAATGTTGACTTTTATGTAACTACTAAATATTTACCAGAGTGTGCTTATATTGTATTTTATGTGTAACTATGTCCATTTACCGTATATAATATAGCACATTACAAACAAAACCACATTTCACCTGCAAGTAACAGGTAACATTCAAGGGAGGTTGGTCTCACCTGACAGAGCCGAGGGTGAGGTGGGGGCGACCAGAGAGGTTCCTCCTGACATGTTGTTGCTGACCTGGTACGTGTAGCTGCTGGTGTTGCCAGTGACCGCCGTGGTGGAGGAGGAGGGCAGCGTGGAGGTGGACCAAGCGAAAGTTGGAAGTGTTGCGTCCAGTGTGTCATACTGGCCAGATCTCATGGTGTCGTACTGGCCAGATCTCATGGTGTCGTACTGGCCTGATCTCATGGTGTCGTACTGGCCTGATCTCACACTGGTATCATACTGGCCTGATCTCACACTGGTATCATACTGTCCTGATTTCAGAGTGACATCATACTGGCCTGATTTTACACCAGTATCGTATTGCCCTGTTTTCAGACCGATATCATACTGTCCTGACTTCAGACCGGTATCATACTGTCCTGATTTCAGAGTGACATCATACTGGCCAGATTTTACACCAGTATCAAACTGTCCTGATTTCAGATTGGTCTCATACTGGCCTGATTTCATACCAGTGTCATACTGTCTTGATATCAGAGTGACATCATATTGGCCTGATTTTACGCCAGTATCAATACGCCCAGATTCCAGACTGGTATCATACAGGCCTGACGCATCAATGGTGTGGAATCCACCTGATTTCACACCAGAGCCAAATGAAGTTGAAACTGCAGGAGAGAAAAGACACAGACAAAAATCAAGGAAATTAAAAAAGTACCCTGGTATCTCTCAAAAACACAGGAGGGAATGCAACAACATTTCACACAAATTTTAAAGTATTTCAAGGAATCAGATGTGACAGATCTTCTTGCTTGATTTATTTAACATTAACCAAAATTTAAATTAAATTATCCTATATTATATATTTATGTGTATTGATGTAATTTTCTATTATTTTATACTTTTTAACGCACCAGTATTTTCCTCATGTTGTCCAAAATGAGCAAAGAGATACTGTGTGTCATTTTAATCGTGCAGTATACAAAATATGTTTTATGCTTTCACGATTCTGGAAATACTGTAACTGTACTGTCAACCAAACGTCACAAAGGTGACATGCGAAGCTCAAACCGAGGCCATGTTGAACCATAAATCTTTGGGAGGGAGACATAGTGTCTGTGCATGTGACTCTGGTGGGGGTATATACCCGACTGTGTGGCCACAGAGACGGTCTTGGCTTCCACGCTGGCCTTTTTAGGGACAGGCAGGGTGATGGAGGCGGTGGAGGAGCGAGTGGGGCTGACGCTGCTGGAACGTCCCTTCAGCAGCTTCTTCACGTCGTCCAGCTCCGTCCCTGCAGAACCACAGTGATACAAACAAATGTCATATAAGTATTCATTTTAGTGCACGAGTTCAGTCTGAAAGTATCTGAGTACACATACTAAAGTACTGTACTTCAGTAAAAAAATTTGAGGTACTTCTAATTTCATGCTAATGGTACTCAGGTTTTTACTCAGTCACATTTATTTGACAGATATACTGCCCCACAGCTGTAACTACAGAAGCAGTGATGGTGTGAAAAAGGGGCTCAAAGTTTTCAGAGTGGACAGCAAAGTGTAAAGTAGCTAAGACACAGATACTACATCACAGTATGGGGAAATAATAGGGCAAATAATTAAATGGGCATATACCAACAAAATGTGTTCTGTTTTAATTAGATTGCTTAAGAAAATTTACTTAAATTTGATTTACAGTCCATATATAGAATATATTGCTCTTGTGCTCTATGTCCTGTCCAAGTACAATTGATATTTATATTAAAATCAACATAATACATTCATTAACAATTCAACAACAGCATTTGAGTAAAAGTACTTAATGAAATTCCACTTCTGTTTTTTTTATGTTGGGTTTTTCTTCAGTTAACATACAAAAATATTTTCCACCACTGCTTAAAGTACAAACAAATGCAACATGGCAATCTGAGACTGAGCTGAGGTGGGGTTAAGGTGGCACAGAATGACTAATCGTCAAAAAATGTGGATTAAATAACAGCAGTTATGCACTTTAATCAGCAGGGGGAGCAATCAGCATCTGTAAAAGTCTAACTCTCCATTGTTTCTCTCCAAAACGTGAGGTGCTGTAAACAGTGACTCATGTGTGCCATTGTTGCCACCACAGTTCTGCCCCTTAACTTTTTTCTCCCACGTGAACAAACCACAATGCAAACAAACCCATGATCCTCACTGTTTAAATCTCACCCTTTTCTTTGGCTGATGTATACCTTCTGTCTGGGGAGCTGCACATGTGTTACTAATTGAGATTTCATGGACATAAACATACATGTGAGAAGTGGGAGAGAAGGTATGTCCTGTACATGACATACTGAAAACTTGCACACTACTCTAAATTGACCCTGCAGCAAAAATTTGTCACTGTCCAAGTGGTTCTCTGAATGAACAATCTCAAATAAAGATGCTTTGTTGCTTTCTGAGGAATTGCATAACCGACAGCAAATGAATCCAAGTGGTCTTACATCTGCAAGCAGTGGGAGAGGCACTTTGTAGTCTGGCTCTGATCTCGCTCTCTGGAAAAAAATCACAACACACAATGGACAAAGGAATCCTGATTTAATAAAATGTAAGCCAGGACAATTTAGAGTCAGATGGTGTACAAATAATGAGGAGAGGGAGTGGCAAAAACTTTTATTGAATACCTCTGCTCTCGCTCCTCCCCCTTGTGGTGCTGGAGCCTGAAAAGAAAAAAAGAAAACATAAAAACACAGACACTTCTTGAGGATAAAGCTGGAAAAATACTGTGCAGCCATGAAGTATGTGAATCTATACAGCTGTCACTCTCACTTACAGTAGTTTCCATAATCTTTTCGTGTAAATTCTGGAGAGGAATTAGCACTAGAACTTCCTACAAGAAAAAACACAATAGTTTAGCAGAAATGTAAACAGCACCCTTGTGCCCAACAGTTTCCTTCTCTTTATTAAGCTTCTGTTTCAGCCCCCCCTGATGCCCACTGTGCTGTGCCTGTGTTATTAACAGGATCTCACCGTCATAACCCCCTGAGCGGCTGGATATGTTCTTCCTCTCCCGGAAAGCTGGCGACAGGCCTCCTGATGAGCCAGCAGTCTGCGCTCTCCTGGCACCACCCGACGAGCTGGACCTGACCTTTGACACCGAGCTCACGAAATAACTGCCTCCGCCCAATCCTCCTCCTCCTCCTCCTCCTCCTCCACTTCTGTACCCCTCACCGTCTATGAAGCTCCCCCCTCCATCGCCTCCCCCTGAGGAGTCTCCTCCTAGGTAAACTCCTGAGGAGGAGCTGTAGTTGCTGGTGTTCACACCTACAGAGGCTGGAGGGATGATACACACAAGTTAATTTGGGATTTCCAGCAAGTGTGTCATCTCTACAGCATGACTACACAAACAGGAATATGCCTGAGTCACATGAAAGTCCCCTGGATGTAATAGTAGAATGTAGCTACGTATTTTTACTCAAGTACAAAATTGAGATACTTACTTTACATGAGTATTTTGTGATCAGTGGAAATACTCAGATACTTTACTTAGGTAAAAGTACCAATACCATGATGTAAAAATACTCTTGTTACAAGTAAAAGTCCTGCATTAAATAGAATACTTCAGTAAAATTTACTTAAAGTATCAAAAGTAAAAGTACTTGACCCCTGTGACTGATAGATTATCATATCTGACATTATAAGATTGTTAAAAGTGGTGCATTAATGTTTAAGCAGCTTCTTTTGAATCTTTTTTTTGTGTGAAATATTTTTCAATTTGATCTCGAATAGCTACTTACATGAAACCTTGCGAGCGGTAAAGAACTGTTCACAACTCATAGACATCTGAAATTATACACATCTCTTTTTTAAGGGGATTTGTATAGCATTTTATAAGCTTATATGTTTTATGAAGTCCAGTCTTACTTTGAAAGGTAACTCTATCTGTCAGATAAATGTGGAGTAAAATTATGAAGTAACAGAAAATAAAAATACTTCAGTAAAGTACAAGAACCTTAGAACTGTATTTAAGTGCAGAATTTAGGTAAATATACTTTCCACCACTGCCATTTCATGCTATTTTATACTTCTACTTATTACATTTCAGAGGTAAATATTGTTTATTCATTTTTCATACCAAACATATGATGAGAATATAATTCATTACCTAACCAACAATATACAAAGTAGTTTACATATGTGGTAGAGCTAATTCTTGGAATGTCCCGGGAAGGTCAGCGTACTTTAGTGCCGATTACAGTGAAAGTATAGACACCGTTCTGAGACAGGTATTTATGTTTAATTACTTGTCGGGTTTCTAAGCAGTCATGGATTCGCAGAGGGATTCTTGTTGGTTTATTATTGGAAACTTAACTCACCATAAACAGTATGACGGATTGCATGCTTAGCTGCTGACAAGTTTAATGTCTGTATGTTCGGCCAACCTGGTTACTACAGGACTTTTATGTACTGCAGGCTACACCAGCAGTTCACTTGAATTCATTAACTGGATGTGCACCAATTCTCTGCTGTGTATATAATCAGTAACAAACGACATAGTTCTTCCCAGGAACACTCAGATGAATTAAAGGTGCACTTCAGTTCCTTTCAATAGGAAATTACAGGAAGATGTTAGTTGTGGTGGAGTAAGTATTCAGATCCTTTACTTCAGTAAAAGTACTAATACCACACTATAATTTTTCAGTTCAGGTCTTTTACTTGTAATGGAGTAGTTGTAAAATATAATCAGGAAGTATCAAAAGTAAATAGTAGTCAATGCAGAAAAGCAGCCCCTGTATGTTTTATGCTATTGTTATTATATAATCATTACTCAGTTATTAATGTGTAAGTGGCATTTACCGTCAGCTCATTTTTAACTATTTTATATAGGGCTACAACTTATGGTTGTTTTCATTGTGGATTACTCTGCTGATTATTTTCCTGTTTAGTCCATGAACTGCACTGATCGTCAACGTGAAAAAATGTGTGAGAAATGGACATCAGCGCTCAAAGAGACATCTTTGTTTTGTTTTGTCTGACAGTCCAAACCTCAACATTAATCAGTTTACTGTCATTTGATTTTTTTTTTTTGCCTGAAAAATTAGTTAAATGAACAATTAATTAGGAATTGCTGAATGAAATTGTATATGTATTGTTTAGTCGTTCTTTGAGTGGAACAGACGTATAAAGTCTCTTAAGTTCTGGTAAATACTGGAGTAAATGAACATGACTTTACAGTACAGTACTTGAGTAAGTATGTATTTAGTTACATTCCACCTCTGCAAATTAAAACGGCTCCATCTCAACCAGCTACAACAGTGAAACACTACTTGCTTCAGTAAGTGTAATAGTATATTATTGTATAGCACTGGCATGGTCCATTTTTCAGTTTTGAATACTTTTACTTTTGATTCTTCAAGAATATTTGTAATGTATGTAAAGTACATTATGTATTATAATGTACTTTTGCTTCACTAATATTTTCAGTGAAGGACTTTTACCTGGCAGCTCTGAAAAAATGCAAGTGTGGGGAAACAAACCCAGAAATCAAAAGTAGTTTTAGTTTCTTTCCAAAAATGTAAAATGCAATGCTCAGCATCTTAAAACTTGTCCAAACACAAATGCACAACTTCCTTATTTCGGCTCATGAAGCGGAAATTTGCTCTCACATGAAGAGAAATAAGTTCCACTGCTGTTCTGGGTTAAGACATTCTTCTCCAAGCCCAGCCCTCCAGCACCGCTGGACATATTCCTGTGATTTGATCCGCTGGTTCCCTCTAGCAACGACAAGACACACAGCAAAACAAGGAGAAGCTGTTACTCATCGGGTACTTCCTTCAGAGACGCTGGGCTGTAATTACTGTATTATGATTTTAGTTTACTGTCAATAATTAAAGCGAGCATGACTGGAGGAAAGAGGCACTCACTTGGTGGTAGAGAAGTCAGTCTGGTCGTCGTGGTTACGGTTTCTGTCACAACTGATAAAAAGACAGAAAATAATCACTATACACACCATGCAGTTTGAGTTTTACTCCTGCATGTCATTCAGACTTCTATATGTTGATCCCTGTTGGCAGGGGCTGACTGGAGTGTTGAGTGACTGGCATGGTGATGATTTTTCTTTACAGAGCTGAACAAATGTGACTTTGATTGATAGACAGTGTTAATAATGCTTTATATATCAGTTATAAGCCATTAATGAGAACTCCATTATCAGGTTCTTTATCCTTTTCGGCAGGACGGTCGCTTCGTCTTCGCAGCTCTTCAGTTCATCAGAGAAACCTTCCAATTACCTGTTAACAACTTATTAACATTTATAAATGCAGACTAAGTATTTGTTAACACATCATTAACTGTATCTCCTCCTGTGGGCGCCAAATCATGTCTTTGTTTAGTCTGTCAAAGTTCAGGATTATTTGGAAATTGTAATAAATTTGGGTAAGAAAAAAAAATCTACGAAATTATCAAAACAAACAACTGTCTGACATGTCTGTCTTTTCTGGGGGAATTGTTGATTCTTCTTAGCACAAGACACACTTCCCGCAATTTCCCAGAGCTTTCATCCAGATCTTAAGCCCTTCATCCGCAGACAGTCTGCTCAGTTGTCATGGAGATGGCTTAGTTGTTGTCATGAAACTTAAATGTCGAAAAACGCCTAAACCATCTCCATGAACGCTGTGGAGCATTTCCAGTAAGTTGCTCTTTGTGGTAAGACTTTTTTGTAGCTCTACTGTTGCTAACGTCAATAAGGAACCTTAAAGCTCAATTTATGATTTGACAAAACTCTCCAAATCTATGTCTGTGCCTCGTCTCATGACGCACATCGTTGGTTTTTGTGAAATACTAACATACAGGGTGAAATTAAGGAAATAAAAAGTTTGTGTAAAACAGGTCATTAATCATGAACTGGAGACAGATAATTAAGACTTATTTTATCGCTCTCCTTCCACTAAGAGACATCTTTTGCTCCAACGGCAGCCTGCTGAGGCTTCCTGGATTCAGTTATAGATAATGTAAATTCCATTTCAATTTCATTCTGCCTCAACGCTCTCCTCCACCTCCTCCTTCCTTTTAGGGACTTCTGTCTGTTGCAGGGCCAAGGCTAAACACTAACAGTGATCATGCTTTGGCTGCTGTTGCTCTGTGACTTTGGAAGAGTGAAGGAGAAGCTAAATCAGTGCATAAGATGCATCTTAAAACTTTGTTTGTTGGGACTAAACCACATTATCTTGTCTGTCTCTTGTTTTTCTCTCTTTCTTTTCTCTCTTCTGTGAACCACTTTGTAACCACTGGTTGGAAAAGTGCTACATAAATAAAGCTGACTAACTTTCTCTTAGTCTAAAACAAGAGGACAGGATGGCTGATTATATGTTTCTCTAGGTTAGTATCAAACATGTAATCAGGCGTTCCTTGACCTCTCCATCCCTCTGCGTGTCAAAAGTCGTTAGGCCCAGATGAGCTGTTTACAGTCTGTTTACATTCAGTTATGACTACTGGAGGAAAACCCAGAGGATGACTTACTCCCTGAGAAATGGGACCTGAGACCAGTGAAAGCATGCCGTGATGTTAGTGATAGAAAGCCCCCAAGAAAGAGAGAAAGAAGCATCACCAGAGAAAAGGATGTAATGGAAATCTAAAAGTGTTTGCGGTCTTTGAACACAGATTTTCTCTACACCAGTCTGCCATTAACCTTTCAAATGAGAAATCATAGTTTTATATATCTTGCCACAATGAGGTCTGTGGAAATGGGACATTGTTTTTGGAAAAGACACAACCATAAATGAAAGTCATCTCCAAGTATCTTCAGAAATCTACAGCTGAGAGTGTTGTGAATTTGGAGAAGCGGCCCTTTAACTCGTCCTTTTATGGTGGCTTTGTTTATTGCTGGTATTAAAACCTCATAAATAAATTGAGAAATCTCACCCCTTTCTCCTGACAAGCCTCCAGAGAAGTCCATCTGTCCTGTTAACTCGTCCATCCCATCTTATCTGGTGAGATGATGATAAAATGTTGACCATGGTTGTGCATATATATACTGTGCCAACTGTTGTTAAAAGTCAGTTTATCCTTTGGCTTGTATCTGTGGTTAAATGGCATTTTAACAAACATTTGATGGGAAAAGGGCAAAAATGTCAGAGGAGATGCCAGGAATTATTTGGGTTAAAGACCAAACTGCTTTTGTCTGATGTTTACTGCATCAATTTGAAGTTTAATGCCACTGGAGACAGGAAAATTTCATAATATCAGTCCCATGACTCTAAAAACCACAATCTAATATTCAGTAGAACAACCTGCTTTTAATGAACTTGATTAAGACAGAAATTCCACAGGAGGCCCAATCACATTCAGCTTTCAAATAATCAGTATCTAAAAACTTTCTAGACACATTTAAATCTCATGTGAAAAGTGAATATCACAAGAAAGACCTCAGTAACTATAAAGCATAATCTATAGATTTCAACAGACTTTGTCTTTGAGTCTTTGAAGACCAAGCTAACAAAAGAACAAAAGACGCCAGTGGATCAGTGCACAGCTCTGAAAGACCATCCACTCACCACACCCTGCCAGCCAAGGACATTTAACTGCACATGCTTCATGTACAGCACACTTTAGTACACTTTTAACCAAACAAACAAACAAAAAAAGAACAAACGCCAGAAGATGGCATTTTTTTCCCTCTTTGCCTACACCCTAGGATGCTCAAATCACAATTTCTAGCCTGTAAAGTGCAACAATCATTAAAGTTTTTCAGTTTCTTCATATTCCTCAGTAAATCCACAGCTTGCACACACAAAGCTCACTGTTAGAGCCTGTGACTGATCTTAACAGCACTGTCACATAAAGTAACTGATGCTAAAGCTAGGCCAGGTCCTTGAATATATTTAGAGGGATGTAAATAGCACAGCAAAAATACCTGTAAAACTATCCTGAGATCGCTGTAACAGACTATAGATAACACCAGAAGAAAAATGATCCCAAAAACCTCCCTACTGGGTTTTACAGACAACTAAAAAGTTGCCTACTTGTAATGTTTTATAGGAATTGTCCAAAGTATATATAGTGGACTTTGCGCAATTCCATCCTATTAAGCCAATAAATCTGCAGCCCGAAACGCAGCCTGACAGTCCATCACCAAACTCCCAGAGCGCAGTTGTTAGTGCTGAGATGCAACAGCCAAGTGGGAAGAAACACCCGCAACATCCAGCATAAACAACTTTACAGATAAATAAATAAGTAAATATAGAAAGTTTCCAGGTTATTCCATAGTAGTTGCAATCCATACCTTTAGCCAGCTCGAACAACAATGAAGCAAATCCCGATTCCTCTCAAGACCAACCGACTGATCACGTCCACGGGGGGAAACACGCGTTTAAGAGGACGCGCCGTGGTGGGATGTTCTTCTTAAAGTCCTCGGTCCTTTTGTGCCTTTTCCTTCAACTTTCCCAGGCAAGTCAAAACACAGATTTGGGCACCGGTCCCAGCCGCGCCCATTAGCGCTGGAGCTTGGCAGGCAGGTGTAGCAGACGGCACGAAAAGCTGAATTTGAAAAAGAAAAAAAAAAAAGCAGCGCCTGAGGGAACCAATTATCTTGTCAGAGACAGATAGTCGACTGTGTAAAAGTAAAGTGATGAACTCCTCCTTCTCCTCCTGCTGCTGCTACTTTAATCACCACTTTTCCAAACTGGCAAACTTTTGGAAGGAGGTGGAAAAGGAGTGTTTTGGGAGGTGGGATTGTTTCTCTTTGTTCTTTTCTTTTCTTTTTTTCTTTTTTTGGATTGTAGGAGTGAAACCATTTCAGGGTCTGCTGATAGACTGTGTGCAGTAAATCCATCCTGTTGCAGCTGGAGCACATCTGGTGCACACATTGGAAGTAGAAACGGAACATTTTGCCTATATGGTTTCAGCCACTGTGTTATTACATAACCAAACTGTATTTTTGCTGCATATACAGCAGCGTGCAAGTCTCAGTACGCTTGACAAAGTGACTTAAACTGACTGTGATCTTTGCACAAAAGACTGTTCTGCATGTTTGTGCAGCTGTTGAAGGATCCATCTCTGTTTTTCTTGTATACTATTGAGATTAGGAATTATAAGTATGATTATCTTTAAAAGATGCAGAATCAGACTGTTTCCACCATAATCACACTCCCATATGAGAGAATATAAGAGCTGTTTTTAACTGTGTGATCATAATAAAAGTTCCCCATCCATTCATTTGCATTTATGCAATTTTGAGCCAAATTAGATGCTTTATTTCTCCACTAGCAGCCACAAGCGCCAGTAGGATCCCTCACCCACCACGCCCTGTGTAGACATCCACCCACCCTGCATGACTCACAGCGAGCATGACTCCAATCTGCACAAATGATGGAAAACAAATGGCCCCAAGGACAGTGTAACAGAGGAGGAGTTGCTGAACTCACATCAATGTGCAAGATTGAATAATGCCAAACCTAACAGAAAGGGGCTGGTTTAAAACAGCACATTCCAGCAGGATGAAAAAAAACAGAAAGGAGTTAACTGGCCTGTGCAGCCTCTTTGGATAAAACACAGTTGTGTTTTTGCTGAGGATAACAGCTTTCCAGATAAGGGGTCAGTATTTTATGGTGCAAGAGAGCAGTTGATTCAAGAGCGACCAAATTAGGTGTAGAGCAAGTTCAAACGGGGAGCATTACATAGCAAAGAACTTCATCATTTGAGGTTTGTCAAGATAATGTGACATGTAGACACTGATGAGTCACTGTGAAAGTGAATCTTGACAGTCAAGTGTTGTAAAGGAGCCACCAGTTTTCCTCACCACACAACTGATGGGATAGATAAGTTATAATTGTTTTTCTTCATAACTGTGGGTTATGTAGGAATCTCTGCACTTGCAGTTTTTTTATAGTGTCTCCTGAAGTCTCCTGCAGGGCACAGTGTCTCTCCAATCAGGCAGCATTTGTTTATTGTTAATTCTGAAAGACAATTGACAGGAAAACACCACAGAGTGGCTCGACTTCGAACAGTTACGTTTGATGTTTTTACATTTTTATGGTGAAAAGGTGAGGTTTTCATGGATGTAACGTTTTGTTCCAAGTTAAGCTGCTAAACCTCTAAAATCTCTTCTCAGAAAGAACAGCAGAAAGTAAATTCCAGGAGGGCAGTTTGCCGGACAAAGGAGGGGCAGACTGCACTGGTATCTGTGTATTTATTTACCTGGATACTTGGCTTTCCAGTGATGGAAAGTGATAAAGGCAAATTTTAAAAGGGTGTGTAAAAATCTATTTAAACATTCTTTCAGTTATTGTAAATTCTCACTTGAAATAGTCGAGTAGAAAATTCAAAACTCCACAGAAATTTGCATAGTGATACGATTTCTCATTTTGTTGTCTGGCTTACAGTTTACCAGGGTCATTATCAACTGATTTTCATATTAATTATTTGGACTTCCGTTTTGATAATAAATTACTTTTACAAGAAAAAACATCAAACATTTCTTGGTTACATATTCTAAGCTATGAGGATTTTGTGCTTTTATTTGTTTTATGAAACTGCAAATTAATCTTTAGGTATTAAATGTGTTATTTCTGACAGGAATGACAGTTTTGATTTAAGTGGTTAACATACAGTATTTCATAATTACTTCACTCTTTAAACGTGAAAGAAAACACATCTCTCACTCGGGGATATTCAGAAATGATGTGCAATAACAGTACCGCAGTCATCCAACTAGCACAACAATCAGTGGGCTACAGGTCAAACCGCCATTTCCAAAGCACTGCATTATTGTAAGTTATAGTCCTGTTTCATATTTTGATATGTGACTCAGAACTGCACAGATGTAAATAATAAAAGTTTGAAGTTAGCTTCAGTTTCAGTGTCCTTGAATTGCACATGCTATTACAAAATGTCTGCTGTGAAAAAGGCCTGTTACAACCACCACTAAGAAACAACATTAACTAAGGCAGGTTCTATTTTATTAGGTGATATTTGTGGTCATGTTTTTGAAGATGGGCCCTGTGTCAAACTCTAATTTACAGATGTTTATCACGCTGCCATTTAGAAACCATGTATTATGTAAACCTGGAAATAAGGAAGCGCATTCAGATGAGACAGTTACCATATAAAAGGGAACTCTCCAACACAGAGACGGCAGATAACACATAGTGTCGACTGGAAAAACAGAAATAACCTACTAACACAAAACAGTCTCACTCACAAAATCATGTGACACCACTACAGTAAATCAAATCTCCAAGAATCTGTTGTTTTTAATACTGAATTTAAGACAATCAGTGCCTCTTCCTGACAACATATTCCTCAACTACATGATCTACGCATATTATATCAAAAGGTATAATAGTGTCTTACTGCTGAGCCATACTGTATGTGCGTCTTGAGAGGAATTAATCCACAATGCACACACATGACCTGAGGCTGTATGCGTGCCCGCCATCTACACCTGCATTTGATGTAATCTGGCACCCTCACTCAGTCTCACATAGTCTCTAAACCAAAACTATCGCTACAGGCACTTAATGTATAAAGCTGAGGAGCGAGCTCAACATTTCAACTATTCAAAAGTTTAAATACAAAAAACAAAGAAAAAAGTTGTCTGACTCACAAATAGTAATTATCTTCAACCCTCAGCCCTGTAAGATTCATCCATATAAAATGTAAAAGATAAAAAATTCCCCAATCCCCTAGGGTGTGTAATATCAGTCTGCCAAGTACTGATGTTCAAGCCTAGGCAGGATCACGTTTTAATTCACACCTTTCTCCTCGCGGCAACGAAAAGACATAGTTAAAAGAAACCTGTAGGATATCAGCACAAGTCTCAAAACAATCTTAAACTAACAATGAACACATCACTCGGAGTCCTTCAATAGAGATGAATCAGCTCTCACTGAATCACAATATGACTCGACCCTAGTGACAAGGGTAACCAAGTAACACTGCTTCAACACTGTACATGTTTATAAGCCCACAAAGAAATCACTTGTACTTGTTTACTTCCTTTGAGTACTTTATTTTGTGAAACAGCACAGCTGGATCAGTGTTTGTCCTTTT
The DNA here is from genome assembly GCF_002260705.1 of Seriola dumerili. Classification (NCBI taxonomy): domain Eukaryota; kingdom Metazoa; phylum Chordata; class Actinopteri; order Carangiformes; family Carangidae; genus Seriola; species Seriola dumerili. The sequence goes on along the minus strand of NW_019174733.1, from coordinate 2,895,701 downwards.
AATCCCATTAGAACACCCTACCCAAAAAAGACTGCTCTGTTCTCTGTTCTCTAAAAAATAGTCTTAGTTTAATTTAATAAAAATAGTAAGCCTATTATTATTTTACTCAGTTGTATTGTAATAAGCTCATTATTTGTATCTGTGGTGTCTTAACCACTGAAATAAGTTCAGAAGAAATCGTTTTGTTCTATCACTAAAGTCATTTGTATGTATAACTATAACTATAATTCATTTTAAACTTGTGGTTTTGTGGCGCAACCTAGCGGGCTTAAACAACTACAGCTCCCAAGATTCTCTTCGGTGATGCGTCATTTAAATCTGTCCAATCGCTGATTTTGGAGGTAAAAAAAATACGGAAAAACAGAAAAATCTCGCATCACATTCACAGCTTTACGTTTTTGACGGTGCTTTGTGAAAACCTGTTGGTTGTTTACTAGTTATTGTGAATGCGTTATTCATTCGTATAGTTTGGGTTTTTCGAAGGTGTTTGTAGAGAAGTTATGTGACCACCTTGGCTAAATTGAATCTAGTAACGTCACAGTGTTGATACTGTACATTAGCCAAAGTAAAATTCACCGATGGAAATCACCCCTAAAGCAGCTAAAGTAAAATCAGTGTATTCTTCACCTTGTCATTCAGTGGAGTCAAGCCCCTGTGAACACAAAGAGGAAAAGGTACGTGAACTACTTATGTTAACTTTCGTTAAAGCTGTCATGTACCCGGAATATAATGTCTGGGTCTTAAACTTCATGTACCAGTCGCCTAACCCCTTGGGCCCCTGGGCCTGTGCAACATAGGCCTTTTCAGTAAGCCATGGGTCCAGGTCACATTAATTATTTAATTATTTTACTTAGAATTGTTGATATATACAGCACATACAGAAAATTTGGCATAAATGTCAATGAATGAATGTTCCTAATAAATATTTGTAGACCTTATTGTTTGTTTTCAGTCATTCTTTAACTGGTATGGCAATGAAAAAAGATATTTAACATTCTGTGTATTATAAAGGTCAAAATTAGTTCTAAATTTAATTTAATGTGACCACTACTGAAACCTTGACTATAGCCTTATATAAGATCCCATAAATGCACCATCTATGTATCATGGCTGAGTTTGTGCATACTCTCACATTGATTATTATCAACTGTTTGTACACTGTGTTTCCTGTATCTCATCATGCTCATCTCCCCAGCCTCATCAAAAGCTGAGCTCTTCACTGAAGGAGAGGCTGAAGAGATCAAGGCGCTCCTTCACCTCACCCCTCTCTGTGGCCAAACGACTATGTGTTGATGACTTAGAGGAGGGTGGCAAACAAGTTTTAGCAGATTCTCAGACTGTTAATAATCCTCCACTTATCACTGACAATGTTGACATAAACAGAAATGACGGGAGGTCAGGGAGTGAAAAGTTTACTGGACCTATTCCCGAAGCAACACATCCTCCTTCAACAGACTTAGCACAACATCGAGACCAACTCAGGAAGGAGGTTAAAGACAAGATGGAGACTCTGCGTAGACTCAAGATGGTTAAAATGTACCGAAGCAAGGTATCAGCTACCTTTAAATTGTCTGGGCTGCTCCTAACATAACATTATGTCATTTATTTTGTGAAATAGACCGAAAGTAATCATTTTATATGTATATCTCTCTCCCTAGAATGATTTAACACAGCTCCAAACCTTGATTGACAAGTGGCGGAGTTGTGCTCAGGCTGCGCTGTGTGAGCTCCAGTCAGATGTCCTGATAGAGGGAGGAAAGGCCAGCCTATCTGAACTTATTGACCACTTTGCTCTGGATGACGGTATTCTGCACTTTGACCGCACTGAGGAGGACTTCAGTACCTAATATTACACACACATCATTTAGTGTACAAAAATACTACAGAGGAACAATCACATTAAAAAAATCTGAGTAATCAGAGTTAATTATTTGTTTTATTTGTTGCTGCTACAATTTTTATTCACAGCTTGAGTTGTAAATTTCATGTTCAGTTTACTTGTTAAGAGAAGTGTAAATAAAACCCTGTTATGTGTTAAGGACAAGGCTTTGCTCAGTTGTGTTTAAGCTGATCAAGTGAAGGAAAGTTCTTCATCCTCAGGCGCTCAAGTTTGGCCCAGAGGAAAGCCAGATCTTCCGCCTGTGCTCTGGCAAAATCCTCTAAGTTCTTCTTCTGAACGATTTCCTTGTAGCGCTCCTCTGTTTGAGCTGCCTGATTTTCCTCTGAAGCTAAAAAAAAGCAAGCCACATTATCAACCAGGGAAGGCTCTAAAATCTCAATTTGTTTTATTAGCTTAAATAAATGTTTTATTACCTATTGCTTCATAAATGTGTGTCCTCTCCGCCACAGTCACCTTTATATTAGGTAGCTGCTCTTCTAAACTTGTGCTCTTCTCAGCTTTCATCGCTGCCTGCCTGTTAAGCTGTTCAATTTTTTTTATGCGATGCTGCACACTCTGTTGATGAGTCTGAAAATAACAAGGGCATAATAAGCATATTAACTGTAAAGGTGTACAAGAGCTGTTTGATGAGATCACATTGTTACTTGTGTTTTACCTTTTCCTGGAAAGCTATTGTTTTCTCCAGAATGGAAACTTGCTTGGACACGCGACTGTCTCGATTTGTCTTGTTGAGATACTGAAAGAAAGGGGAATAACTGACATTTTTGAAGCCAGAATTCAAAAACAAAAACAGAAGGAGCAATGACAAAATGTCTCAACAGAATTTTCTCTCAGGCGAGACTACTCTAGCTCTTTCAGTGAAAGATCCCACAACAATCGCAGCAAAATGCTTCATCATAAAATGTTAATGATTATTCAGGATGGATTTATTTATAATATAAAGCTTTTCTTTCCCATGGTTTCAGGGGCCTAAACAATGACAGGAAGCTTCATGCCACGCCACAGTAGACACTACCTGAGGAAACTGGCATGCAGGCATGGAAACATGTTTTGTGTGTGCCATGCTCATTGACTTGTTGAAAATAAGATTATGGATGACTCATTTGATCTTTATGTAATTTTTCATTGCTCAACCATAGAGTTCGTGTTATTTTTTAAATATGAGTAAATCACAAAATTTCTTGTGTTTTTAATGTGTATGAAGGGGTTAATGGAGCAGGAGCAAAGTATTTTCCTGTCAGCTTTTGTGGTCTGTATTTGACTGAACTGCCTCTTCACACCTTGGATCTAAACGTGCAGCCAAATGAAGCACAGAAGCTTCTCTGTTTACTAGAATTTTGAATTGTAGTATATATATTCAAACTAAAACTGAAGTGTTAAAGGCATAAACAGAGCAAAGAAAGTCTACGTGTAGTTTTTAAAGCAGTCTTTAAGTTTTAAAAGATGCAAAAACAAAAAAAGAGAAAAGGGTGGAGAGGGTGTGGAGCTTGTGTGAAAAAGGTGTGTCTGATAACAAAAGCTCATCCATCTGTATTCAGGGATGGTAACAATTTTCTGCTTGCAAAACATCTCATGCTGCCAAACCCAAAATACCTACCTTGATATCAACGACTGAGGTTTATCCAGAAATGCAAACAGGATTAATGTTTCACCCCAAACGCAGATGTTTCATTGCCATTCCAGGCAGATGTTTTTGAAAACTTTTGACGTATAATTACAATGTCAGAATTATGTTCAAGGTAAAATCTATTCACTATGCAGTAGCATTATTTCTCATAAAGTGTTTAGTGTTTGTTTCCATATTGAGGCCAAGCCAGTATTTGATTGAGGATAAAAGATGCCAAGGTCCCTGAGAGAAGCTAAACAGAAACTTACATCCTGTTGGTCCTCAGTGAGACGTAACATCTGGATGTCCCTCGCTTTGTTGTTGAGGTCCTCTATCTGCATCTTCATCATCTTGTGCTGCCACTCCAGCTGGATGATGCCCTTACGGAAGTCTTTGCACTCCACCATCGAGGCTATCTTCTGCTCTCCAAGTGTCTGATCATAAAGGTTCTCATCATTTCACAGACACACACATTTTCAAAACCAATGTATTTGACCACCACTTGAAATTGGCTTTGGCTTATTTGGCAACTTTTATCAGAAAGAAAATCATTTGTCAGCATTGTATTTATGTACATGCTTATATGCCATTTGTGTATTTTTGTATATAGATCCATCATAAGAATATACAGTACATCCTAGTTTTCAAGAGTGTGTTTTACAATAAGTAAAGGCTGACCCTGATGGTTTTGTTAAGGTCCTCCACCACAGTCCTGTGGAGAAGTACAGAGTCAGTGTAGTCAGCAGTCAGGTCTGTGGTAGACACCTCCACCTGGCCCTGTTTGAGCAGGACCTGGGCCATGATGTCTGTCAGGAAACAGTTCTTCTCTTTATGTAGACTAGAGGAAAGCGCGAGAACAAATAACTCATTCTTTCAAATGAATACAATAAAACACTAATACTATCTAGTTTTTACTATATCACCTTTATATTTAAGCTTAATTTTTAGAGCATTTGCTTATGGTCAAAGGATACAGGGAATGAGACAATTTTAAGAATAAGAGTGGCACTCTCTCAGGCCATCCTTGCTGGGTTTTTTTTTTAAGTAGAGTGACAAATAAACATTTTTATGTTCTCAATCAACTACTTATGATCAGAATGAATGACAAAACAACAGTCATACCTTTCAAGTTCATCGGAGAGATTTTTAATTTCCTGTTGAGCAGCCTTATCCTCATCTCTCCTCTTCTGTAAAAACGCCTGCATCTCAGCAATAGACAAAGCTTGTACTTTTACCTGTGCAACAGTAAACCACAGATACAAACACAGAATAAAATACATTCAATCATTCATTAAAGTTTCCTAAATCTGTTTAATAGCTGGGCTGCACAAAGCATTACAGTAATGGTTCACTGTAAAAACACTTGAAAATGAGAGAGACGATAGATCTACAATTGGAAAGCCATTGTTGATAAGAATTAGAATATTTGTACACAAACTAAAAAATATTATGCCAATTGCATATTTGTTGCATATTATGTTTTTTAGTGGTCTAGCAATGTTCCAATGTATTTCCAATCTTTAACCTGTCTGTGTTCTCATATTACCTTTTGCTCACTCTCTACTTTTGCTCTGCGGACGAGACAAAATCTGTCCCAGATGGATGGGTTCAAGCCCTCTGGTATATTTTCCGGAGCATCCAGCTCCTCCATGGCCTTAAGCATTTTGCCAAGCACATCAGGAGCCAGAGAACCGGACAGATGCTGCTCTTTAAACAGGTTGGAGTTGTTGTCGGTCTGAGTCCTCATCTTTTGAACCCTGAAGCATTAAAGACTCTGATAACAGTGTAGCTCTGTCTGTAGGCTCTCTACGTATGAAGCTATGAGTCACCAGAAACTGCATTATGTTTCACGTTTGCAAATAAATTGTAAGTGTTACAAACCTGGGTCTACGCTTGAACAGCTTATACAAGTGATCAACAACGTGGGTTGGTACATCAAAGAACTCCTTCCTAAATTCTTTGTCAAGAACCTTGGGAGATATGGATTATATTATATTATGTGCACAGCCATTTACAACCGAAATTATTTCAGTACTTTCCGAGCTGGCTCACTTTGTCCTCAGCTATGATGCTGTCATAGGTCTCGTGAAACAATTCTACCTCTTCTTCGTGTCTCTTCACCTCCTCCCCAGTTTCATCCTGTCAGAAAAATACATGCTGATAAAATGAGAGCAACGTACGGGAAACAGTGACTGGCAGTAATAAAGCTTAACAAATGAGGACACGTTAGCTCTTGAAAAACACGCCTGAGCGATGGGAAGATATTATACTAAAATTTGGAAGAACACCACACAGCTTCACTCAGGTATCTCACGAATAACAGAATCTGAAGCTGGCGGTCATAAATTCCTTCAGCATTACTGTGTAAAAGTTTTCTGACCTTGTATGCCAACGCTTTTTCAAGTTTGAGCTTGAGCTCCAGCTCTCGATTTCTCATCTCTTGCTCTATGATTACTGAATAAACAAGATAAGTGATCTTGAGCTCTTCCTGTAAAGAGAAGGAAAAACAACATTAAACAGGATTTTTTTTAAGATGTCACATACACAAGATATCGTATCTCATAATTATTTCAAGGAGGAAACCACAGTGAGAAGAGGGGACCCTTCATCTAGCCTGGGGAAAATGACGAAAAGGAAGCAACTTTGATGTAGACTGATTTCATGTGTCCGTGTTATGAATCAGTCTATGTGTCACATGCATGTTCTACGTGTGTGTGTGTGTGTGTGTGTGTGTGTGTGTGTGTGTGTGTGTGTGTGTGTGTGTGTGTATTTATGTGGTTGTGTTTATATGTATGTGGTGGCTCACCTGGTGTATAGCCATTTCGTATTTTACTTTCTTCTCAAACAGCTTTGTCAAACTCTCATCAAACTTTATGGTCGCATCCTTGGTGGATGCCTGTAGTTTTTTCATTTCAGTTTCCAGTGTCTGCAATATAACATTAGAGTTAACACATGATTTATATTGATCACTGATTAGAAGTTAATTTTTCTGATTATAGTAAAACCGAAATGTGAATGTATCTACTTTAATACCTTTTTGTATTTCTCTTTCTCCTCACTCAGGTCTTTGGTTTTCTTCTCATACTCTTTGTAGACTTTTTTCTCCTCCTCACTCCAGTGGATGTCAGGTTTGGTCAAAACAAACTCAGGCGGAGGTATTTCCTGTGGAGTAAATTCAAAAGAAACTATGTGCCCTTCATGCTGATTCAAATGACACTGTCTAGAGAACAATTCAAGTAAAAAAAAAATAGGACATAATTTTCCTAATGGGAGAGAATTAATGCTTTCCTGTGTATTACTTAGTTCACAGATATAGCATTTTGTGTTCGTCCTAAGAAATTACTGCAGGTGGTAAGGATGAGTTTTTCTTCTTTTTTTTTCTCTGTCTTTCTCAGACATTCAAAAAATGTTTTGTGTCTTGTTTTATTCCACAAGTCCAAAAGCCAAAGATATTCAGTTTACTATTATGACAAAGAAAATCATTGAATCTTCACATTTGAGAAGCTGGAACCAGAATGTTTGTCATTTCTGCTTGACTAAGCTAAAACAACTAAAATGATTAATCAATTATCAAAAAAGCTTCTGAATCATTTTCGGTCAATTGACTAATTTATTAATCATTGTAGCTCTAATTTACATTTTTCTTTTTAGCAGACAGATTCAAGCCAGCTGATTTATTAAAACTGGACTTGACCACCTTCTTACTTGTTCACATCAACCTGGTTTCAACATTTTAACCGACACAGAAGACAGCGCAACCTGAAACTCCTGGTATATTATTTTGGGTATATTATATCTGGGATCAATGGATTACAGTATTAATGCTTTAACAGAAATTCAAATATTTTAACCCACCATTTTCAAGATGTCCTCTTTTTTCACTTCAAGCACTCCATCCATCATGTCATCGAGAGCCCTATCTCTGCAACTATCCCCCTACAATAGACGGACAAAAACCTTATCAATATGACAGAACTGATTAACTTGCTGTATATTCTATGGATCAAGTAACATTAATATATTTCATTTCTTTATGGTAAGGAACTGTTAAATTTACTCATACTGTAGTTAATAATAATCTTAGATGCAGCAATTTTATATAGAAGTATTTGAAGAATTTAGCAACAAACAAGAGTTGAAAAACAAAAACACATTTATTGTGGCAGCATACCTTGGCAGCCGCACGTCTTTGCTCTTCCAACTTCTTTTTCTCCTCCTCCTTTTTCTGTTCTTCGGTGAGGTACTTTTCTGCTTTTATCTAGAGTGGAAGAAAAGTGCATATCTCTCTGGTAAACTGTAAAGAAGCATCTTATGATCTTATGATGATAACTGTGTACCATTTCACATTATGGTTAAAAAAAAAAAAAAAGTATTTCAACATGTTTGTTCTGTTTATTGAACTTTATGTGAACTTTGTCAACTTTTCAGATGTTTCATGAGGAGTTCAGTGACCTCAGAGTCGTCCACAGTAAGCAGCCTCTCTGGCCACTCATTGTTGGTCAGGCTGGACTCCCACAGCTTCTCCTTCATGTCCAGTTCCAGCATGATCTCCCTGATGTGTCTGTTCCTGTCCTGCACACGGTTGAGCTCCTGCACCTTTTGCCTGTGTAAGCCCTCAAATTCAGTATTGAAAGCTGTCTTGATACGATAAATCAGATCCTGTATGTGGGGAAGAGTGAAAAAATATTATGACTGAGCCGTCAGTCAATTCTCATAAATCACCTTTTTATGTGTTCTTTATTTCACTTTCTTTCTTTATAACTATTTTATTCACTTTTTGTTTAAGTGTGTGTTTTGGGCACTGTTTTGGAAAAGTCATTATCACATTGTGCTGAGATGCAACAGTTTTTGGAACAGGTTCCCACCTGAAGTAGAATTATCTGGTTGATCCTCTGTTCTGTGGTTTGCAGGCTGAACTGATCATAGATGTAAGGACTTGAATATCCCAACTGAGCAGAGAAACTTCCCGTTACAGCAGCACTCTCTGCCATGTGGTCTTGCTCCCCCTGCTCTTCCTCCTTTGTGCTGGTTGTGCTGGAACTTTTCTTTAAGCTGCTCTGCTGAAAAATGTGGAGACAAATACTTTGAATGAGAGGGCTGAGATAAACGCTGAGGACTGAATCTGTGGCCATAAGATTATAAACTTTATCCCCAGAATATTGCAGTGAAGAGAACTATCGTAACACTTGCTTTCAGCCACACAGCCATAAATCTAAAAAGATTTCAACACTGGTGGACTGGCATGTATTCAAGCATTTTAAAAGGTTGTAGCAGTGAAAGGTCAAAAGAAAGATTCAAAACATCAAATTATTTTCCAGCAGTAAACTCATTTCGACTTGAATGGTTTTGCCATAAAATGTATTTCCAGGGAGTAAACAATCAGCAGTCTGAAGAGACTGCATTTCCGCAGCTTTTAGAAAATGTAAAACCTTTGGTGAGTTCTTTTCTGTATTTTGCTGTGAGTTAGCATGCTGCATTTCTGTTTTACATTAAAACACACGTCACCTAATCCATTCTAACTCATCACATGTGCTTTTCTACACAGTGTTAATTAGAATCTAAACCACAGACTGTTCAGGCCTGAGCATTGCTTACGGTGCAGGCAGCCTTTTCAAACTTCCTGTTATTCTGAACACTGCGAAGTTCCTCCACCTCTTTCTCTGTTCGCTGTTTTAGAGGGTAGTTCTTCACCTCGTGTTCAGAGTGAAACATCTGTGATAGAAGGTATTAATATAAATATAAATATTTATATATAGATTACAGCATACTCATCATTAATGTTGTAACACTTGTTTGACATATGAATGCTTGCTCCTGATCTCACCTTAATGGACCTTCCCTTGACCTTCATTGAATCCCAGCACTCTCTCTTTAGGACATCACGGAGGTAACATTTCGCTAAAATCTTCCACTCGATTTCTTCTCTCACCTACAATGTGACTGCATTAAGAATCACTAGCATCATGACCTCAAAGCAAAATTAAAATTCACTGAATTCATGTTAGTGTGCATGCCTTACCCTGGTAACCTCCAGCTCCACCATGGCCTCTAGTCTCCTCTTCTCTTCAAGATCCAGGTTGAACTCATGTTGTTTCAGACGCTCGATATCTGGGAGGTTCACATTTTCCCGCATCATTCCCTGGATCTGACAATTGAAATAAAGACTTGTTTTGTAATTGTGCATCTAACTTAAATATACTAAGTATCTTAGCTGCACTGTTAAAGACATACAAATGTAAACTGTTTCTTGAACTAATATGTATTTTTCATGATGGCCACATTGTATTTTTATGTACTAGAAGCCAATAAAAGTAGAAATAAAAATGTTCTATAGACAGACTGATGATGATTTGAGATCCCACTGGATTACTATAGCTTCAGAGGTTTGTTTATATTAATTTTTTTACATAAAAATATTAATTTATTCATGCATCTATTTCTAGAATTCCACATGCAGTTTTAGCCTTTAGCTTTTCACTCTGTAACAAACAGTTTTCTGTTGTTTTTCATGTGTATGTGCGGCTGTGGGTAGTGTGCTGCTATATATAATTACAGAGATAAGTCTTATTGAATTGAAAAGTACTTACTGAACATACTGTATTTAATAGTACAGTATTTGTGCTTACATGCACTGTGGGATGTTGATTTGTCAGCAAGTTTTGTGACTGTCACAATATCTTCTTCTGTATAATAAAACTCACTTACAGCGTCACGTAACTCTTTGATGGTTTTCCTCAGGTTTTTCTTTGTCTCAGAATATTGCTCATTCTCTTCTTTTATAACCTGTTCAATATAAGCAGATTGAAAACAAGAAAGAGATTTTAACTGACGTACACTAAAGTAAAGTACCAGGTAGTATTAAACTGGCCTTATGTCAACTTTGCAACACCCTCTCAAGCCACAGCAAGTACACCAACATGATTTGGAAGCAAACAGCATTAATAATCATCAATTTTACCACATCGAAAAAAAAAAAAAAATTATATGCTATCCAACACTTCATCACTCAACATGACAAGGCTTGACTTAAAGAGATCCCCAAAGAACATGTGAGTCATATTAGAAAGCATGTTGTAGCATAAAGCTGGAAAAGGCAGGCAAAGTGCCTCTGCCCGTTTCCCATGTACGAATAAGGATGAGGTGTGAAACCCACAACTCAAAGAATGCCACACCTTCAATATCAATTTATTGTTATCAAGAAGCTTTGTCAGGTGACAAAGTACTAAACACATTTTTACAAATGCTTATCTGCTTTATAGCACTCAACCACTTAATAATTGATTGATTTTCTCACATTTTAAATACAATAAATCAAGATGTTGTCTGCCAAAAGTAACACAGCTGCTTTCTGAACAAGATATCGTACACAGGTGCAAAGGACAGTTACACAATCCTCCATCTGCAACTTGCAGAGACACAAGAGAAGTATCTAAACATAGTTAACATTATCCACATGGTACACCACCACAAATATTACAGCATGGTAGTCACTGACCGCCTCATGCCTGCTTTCCAGCCAGGTAGGGTGTGAAGATGGAGCAGACAGCTGGCTATTATAACTCTCATCCTGCTCTGTCACATCCATAGCCTCTGCTCCACCGCTGACCTACAGAGTGTTAACAACACATAAGAATAACACACAGGTACAAAAATAAATAAAGGCATTTTCTTTGACACATTGCTTAAGTCTTCATTTGGTTCAGTAATGTACAAGGCCTTTATATAAGCAATAATAACATAATTGAACATATATTACATTGTGTAATATTCATACCAGATTTATGCCACAGTGTCTTGACTAAGGACACACATGATTCCTGTTTGATAGCTGAAACAGCTCAGAAACAAAATGTTTCGGATCACATTTCCCATTATATTCTTCAAATTTATGGGTATGCCACCCTATAACTTTCATAAAGGTTGAATCTATTACAGGTCTGTTGTATTAGACCACCTTAGTTTTAGGTGGGTGCACCAAAACAACTGAGTGTATCTTCTGTAATGCAGTGTGCTTTTTGGTGTGTTTGGTGTTGACTGTTTCAATAGCTACAAAAAAGCAGCACAGTTAGTAGTAGTACAAATTAACAACTTAAAAAAAAATAGAATTGATTATTGTTGTTTACCTCATTTTCCTTTGGTTTTTCAGTGTCAGCACAGGACCCTTGGCTCCACTCAGGCATGTCGATGAGGACAGTGTTCTCTGTATTGAATATGTTCTTCAAGAAACGAGCCATAGACTTGCTATACTGAGTAGCTTTGTTCACTTCAGCATCCACACCTTTAATTCTGTATGGAGCCATGGAAAACACATAACATACACATAAAAAGAGAGCAGATTTATGAAGATACTATGAACTATGAATGATCACCTTAGAATACCTGTAGAGGAAGAGCAGAATAACCTTAAAGGATGAGGTTGGCAAAATTCTAAATTTTTATTATCGTCAACAATTCCTATGAAAAGTCTAAAACAGACGGACTAACAGTGCGTTAGAAGACATAAATCTTTAAAAGTTTAAAACAGGCCACAAGTACAGTATATAGTTAAATTCTTTTTAAATCATAAGTTTTTTCCAAAAGCAGCTGAGTGTGGTCACGAACATTACTCAAACAGGAATAAATAGAGAATTTGCTGGGGACGTCACCAGGATGGTGTATATGGGACTGACTCAGAATAAACTACAGTGCTTTTGTTGATCATAAAAGGAAAATGTGTAACGGTGTGACTAACTGATGTAGTTCTAATAGTTTTTAGACAACAATAGAGCTCTATGACTAAGAGTAATCAGTTATATCAGGCTTTTGGGGTGATTGGTTTAGGTCTTTTAATGGGAATTGTTGACATTAAGAAAAATACACTGGAACTATCCTTTAAATTCCCATATTACCAACAGTTTAAGCAGCCAATGAATTAGACACATAGTGAACCAACAATAGATGTAAAAAAAAAAAAAGTCATGAAACATTACATAACTGTGATTTAAGATAACAGAAAAGTGATAAGAGCTAAGGAGAGAAAAGAAAAGATTTTTGAACTTTAAAATAAAAGCAGGCAGGAGCAAGAAGAGAAGGCAGATGTGGAATGTAAGTGGGATGTGATTCAGTGGGGAGATACTGCTGTCAAATTTATTGGATCTTTGTTTTCCTGTGGATTATGGCCATTATCCCCATGGACCCTCCACTCCAGTTGTTTATTTACTATAGTCCCTCACTGTCAGCTGTATGAGAGTAAAGTACTTTTTGATGTACACAATATCTGCGTGAGAGTGACATCACTATTGTGAGCAACAGTTCCCTCTACTGTTCACAGCTGTGCATTATATGACAGACTGCTTGCTGCTTTACCTGAGATTAGTGGACACAAGACAGCCGTCTTTAAAGCCAGCAGTGAGGAGTGTCTGGCTGTCTGCGGAGAAGGTCAGACTACGAACTCCACCAAGATGGCATGAATGGCACTGCAGCTCAATGTATCGCTCCTGTAGGTGCAGCAATAGCATCATAGTAATCACTACAGATTGTGAAAATGTGATTCAAACGGTTACAAGAATAAGCTCCTACCATGGAAGCAGTTTCTCTAATGCATAGTAGGCCATCTCGGCCTATAGAACCCAGCCATAACTGATGAGGGGACAGTACAAGACAGGCAGGGCCCAATGGATGACCCTTCACCTCCTGCTCTGGTTTCAGCTGAACCACCTGTTGACTGGAGAGACCATCCGTCTCCTGAGAGGAAGAATTGAGAATCATAGGTTCATATTTCTAGTTTAAACAGATTAGGAACACATAAACAAACTTGGGCTACTGTTTATATGAAAATGTTTGTTGTAAATGTAATGTAAATGCAAAAGATACTTTAGTAAGATGATGACAGAGGATCATCAGTTACTGGAGCATTAGGCAACAGCAAACCTGAGAAAGTTGAAATCGCTGAAGAGTTTTCCTTCTGTGGCAGTAAGCAAATACTTCACTGACTCCCAGAACACAGGATCTAAGTGGATGAGGCACTTCATATCTGGACACTTTGATGATGTGATTAGACACACAACCATGTCGGTCTACACAATCAGGACCTAAAGGTCAGCAGAGACACATCATAAATGTAATAAGAAGCAAGCAAATAAATAAGTGATTAGAAAGTGATTAGAAAGTGTAATTTCGGTAACTATCACATGGATAGCACCTTAAAACACATTATTCATATTTTTTTGTTTTATACCCTGTGTGTGGCTTCAGAAGTGCTGCCACACCCAAGACTTAATCTTTGCACTTCCTTCATGAGATTGGCTCATGGTCTCTCTTGTTCAACATATGCTGCTGTATAAACAAAGGGTGTGTTTTTGTAAACCGCTTAGTCATAGTATTTCTTTTTGACAGCGTTTAAGACAACATGTCTAAACATTTTGGTAAAAGTGTCCCGTTAAGTACTATTAATTGGTGATGAACATCTCTGCCTTTGATGAATGATAAATGATTTTCAAGCCTTAAAACAACAGAAAGAGAAGAAAAGTGGAAGTCCAATAAGCTTACAGATTTATTTAACTTGTGTAACAATGAGTTTCTGGCTATGAATCACCTTGTAAACCTCCCCTCAACTACAAGAGATGATCCATCAGCTGCGAAATAAATTCTTATCTTTTGCGTGTTTCAACATCATTCCTCCCATGTCTGCAGTGGACCTCCCTTACCTCTGTCTGAATTCATTGACCTGCTTAAGGTCAGTATCACCACATGATCTTATGAGTAATGCGTCACTTATTAGACCCTCATATTGCCTCTGACTTATCCTCAACAGGCTGTTCAGAGAGGTAATGGGAACCACTGGCCCTAATCTGTTCTCTATTATTAATTGCTCTTTCTCCTCTGGATGTGTGCCAAATAATTTTAAGATAGGTGGTGTTCAACCAGTGCTGATGTAAAAATAAAAAAATAAAAAACTTCTGGCCAATTTCTAAAAAGTATAAGTAGTGAATCAGTCTACTAAATCAGTGCTGTACCTGTGAGGTCCTTCGCAGGCAGAGAGAGCAGTGTGAGGAGGCTACCTTCATGTTTTCTGCCCTCCTGTCCAGTGCTCAGTGCAAGAACTTTCACCTGTTCACTGTTCCTGATGCACTGAGTGGAAAGTGACAAAATGGGTCCAGGAACAACTAGAAAAGAAAACCAAATGAGACAAGGATGCTGATCTGCCTTTTCAATATGTAAAAATAAAATTAACAAATACATTGTCCTTTTCAAGTCAAAGTGTTACAGTAATGGGACAACAATTTTCTATATGTCTATTGTATATATCTATTCTAAGCTGAAATTACCTTTGCATTGATATGTACAGTGTTTTTGGTATGGACAGAAGAGTAGTAACATGTCTAATCAGTTAAATAGTGTTTAAAAAGATCATCAACCTGTGTGTCCTATGACTGAAAATTTCTTTGATGGTTTTGCATGGAGTAGATAGATATGTGAATCTGAGGCACCAGTGAGAAGGTAGTGACCCTCTTGATCAAAACTGTAAAAGCACAAACACACACACGTCACACGCACACATAAACATACAGTATATGTGTCCACAATAAGAAAACCTGTAATCATTTAATGTGACATTTTAATTTGCTTTCCTGACCAGAAATAGAAGAGCAGTTATCTTCTCTGGGTTTTATGGGGTTGAGGTAACTCGTGCCTCTACTTCATAAATGTGTTTCGAGTTGCTTTATCACAAGTACAGTGTTATATTGATACTCTATGGTATCATGGGAATGGAAGATACTTGCACTAGGTGATCCACAGGAGTGTGGTAGAGCTGAACCTGGTGCACCAGACGTGGCTGCTGCTCCCTGTTCAGGTCAATGAAGAGAATATTTCCTGAAGTTGTTCCTACAGCTGCATATTGTGCAATAGGACAGTAGGCCAGAGTTGTCACCTAAACAAACACAGATTAGAAGTTTACATCTGTTCTGATACATTCAATTAGAAGTCATTTTCACATGCTTACAGGACAAGTGTATTAATATGGCTCTACTTATTCTGAATGTTCATATGTAGTGAATCTAACCTCAGTGTGAAGAGACAGGGAACTGAGGCAAATGCCATCTACAGACCACAGCTGCAGTTCTCCAGAATCCCTCACTGACTGCGACCAGCAGGAAAAAAACAAACATCATCACTCACTAAAGAGACATTGACGTAAATTACACATGCCATCACGGGACACTGTAATTCTTGAGCAACACAAATGTTTTACCACACAAATGTTCTTGTCAGTGTGTGACAAAGCTGCTGCCACAAAGTTTCCACTGAGGATATCCAGGACCTTCACAATCTTGTCCGACCGGGTTGGGTTCAACGCATAGATCTGTCCCTAAAGAACAAGAAGCCTGTCATGTTTTCTGATTTTATTTTCAATATATATTTTTCTCTCAAATAATTATTTGACAGAATATCATGTGTTTTTGTACATGTGACATGCCACACTATGGTATATTTGAGTACTTACTGTATCAGAAGATAGAAGTAATGTTTCATAATCAGGGGAGAACATCACAGTTGTGGCAGGTCCTTCTAACTGCAATGTTTGTGTGATGTCGGTCTGAGTGCCATTGATTTGCAGACAGTGTACCACACCATCCTGTGAAACATAAGCATTTCAAAATCTTTTTAAATTGGAGAAATTGAGAGTTCCTGATGCCTGAAATTGCAAATCACATCAGCAGTTGACAGAGGAATTAATGTATTATTCTTCTTTCAGTCTTGAGGATGTCACACTCAGTGGGCTCCTACCTTCCCTACAGCAATCAAACCATTTTTGTTAAGGGTTAAACCTTGAAAGTTTTTCTGTCTGAGACCAGGAATGGCATCAGGAGCTATAGAAAAGGGAAACACAAATCAGATGTCAAATGTCTTTTCTATTGCCAAATAAAATGAGGTAATACTAAAAGAATAGAAATAAGCATCTTTCAAGTCCCTGAGTCCCACTGTGTGTGTTTGCTTACTTGTGGGGTTGAAGAGGACTGAGACAAAGAAGCTCTCTGGGTCAACAAGGAGTAAAAATCCTTCCGCACAGCCCACATAGAGCTCTGATGTGGCTGTCCAGCAGATGGCAGTAGGAGTTAGTCTGGCTTTGGTGCAGAGTTTAGTCTGTGTAAATACATGTGGTGTTGGGGTTTACATTTTGTCTTTGGTTGTATACCTGATAGCAAAAATGTTTTCAAATGGATTCATAGATCTAAGAATCACAGCTGCTTCATAAAAACAAACCTATTAATAGGTGAAAGTGTATTTATTGAGTTAGTATTGATATTTAAGTGACTGTGGGACAATACCACAATACTTTCTGCCCTGTCTCCCTTAAGCCCTGAGATGGCTGATGGAGGCATCTCTGGACCAAAATAGGGCAGGTTGTTGCTGACAGTATTAGTGGGAGAGGTGGGCACCAATCTCTCAGCAAAAGAACCATCAGTTGATGGAAGCTCTACCACACTGTAACACAACAAATACGGCATACACAAACATTGCTTGACCCTGTGACATCTAGATAAATGCAGGTAATGTCTTTTCAATCATCACAGAAATGTCCATATATCAATTTAGGTTTTAACTACTTGCTGGTACTCTCAAGTCTGCTTTACCGTGGTTTCAGGACATGAAGGCTGGCATTCTTCTCAATGTTCCAGACAGTGATGGATGTAGTGCCCAAAGCACATAGCTGGAGCCAATTCTGAGGGTTGAACACCAAAGAAATGACATCCTGCCCAGCTTGTGGTTGTGTACAAATTGGCTCAGCATTTTCCCAGTTCCTGCATCACACAGTCACAATTACAGTAACAGAGCTGCTCAGCCTAAATAAACATAATTGAAAATATATATCACACAGTATAAGGTAGTGTACTACTCTCAGTGGCTTACCACACTGTTATGGTGTGGTCTGGAAAAGAGGAACAACATCCCAAATAAGGACCACCATTACTTAACGTCAGAGTTGTGTAGTCCAGCTGTGCTGTTCCTAGAAAAAAAATCAATATTCAGTATTTGTGTGAGAGAAAATAAATGTAGGAGGCATGTACACAAACAAACATTAAAAACTCAATACATCTTGGTGGAAAATCGCAGTAAAATCATACAATCTCCCCTTACCTTTTAGTTCATTCTTCAACTGAAGCTGGGGGAAAATGTACACAAATATAGATGGGGATAAACGTTGCTCAGAAAAAGCAAAAATTCCACTGGTCCCATTGGCTGTCAGTGCACCAATGCCTCCGCCTGGGCCCTGAAGCACACTTTGCAATTTTGTCTCCAGGTTCAGGAAACAGATATGACTCCCACTGGTGTAACATACTGTTTTATTGTCGACAAACTCGATACTCTTGTTTGTAAAACCTTGCACCCACCTGGAGGGAGTAACACAAAAGCCAAACATTATCTAGGTGGCAAATTGCTATAGACACTTGTATAAAACGGTACTTGAACATGAATATACACACTGTTCGATTGTAAAAATACATATGTGTGTTTGTAGCGGCTACATACCTGACTTCTAAACTTCCAATATCGTCCATTTGGAGGTGATACTAAAACAACACACCGTAAAATTTAACTTTTTTTCAAGAGCTCAACAGCCATACAAACAATTGTGAATCATTGTGTAACCCTGGCAACCAGAAGAAACCACTCTTTCGTGCCATTGGCTGATAATTTATCTGACACGCCCACACAGGAAGTATATAACAAATACATTAATTCAGCTGTAGTTTATACCGCTGCACAGTTCGCTCTTTTTTCTGTCGTTTACAGACTTTCTCCGTTCGTACCAAGACCTTTTCCACACTGACTTCATCCACCACCTGAAGTGCGACCATGTCTACTGAAAAGTGTTTCGCCAATGGTAAGACGTACGGCGATTACTGTGCTAACTGAAGAGTCTTCTGCAGGCCTCTACGAGGTTGAATTAGCTTTCAGTTCGACAGTTAAGGGGAAACTTGATTTTTAGAAATTTACCACCCAATCTCCGTCTCTTTCAACACTCATTTATGTAAGCGTGTGGCAGACGTCCTTTTCAATGTCTTAACGGTGTTTGAAACATTCAAAATTGTGAAATTTTTATTTGGTAACACTGTATTTAATGCAGCCCGCGATGTATATTGTAATTCCCCAACATTTATCGTGTAATTCCTCTGAATTTACGGTGTAATTTCGTCATATGAATCATTACTTATAAAATACTTAACGTTTGGTACATAATTGTACATACAGCGGAACAAAAAATTAAGAATTGGGATTTTGCTGAAAGTTTAGAGTTACACTTATTCACTTCCAACAAACTGTCAGGTGCATATTCGAGGTCCGTGCATGTTCACTTTCTTTTCAACAGAATGCACTATTTTACATTAAATCCGGAGAAAACTGAACCTGCCAGAGGGTCAGGAACAGTTGCGCCATTTTCTTTTTCTTTTTTTTTTGCAAAGTCATTGTGATTATGCATGTAGTAACCTGTTCAGTTCAGTTCGTAAAGCTAAAAATAGATAACAGGAATGTATTGCAAATGGTTCAAAAGTGGAAAACCCTGTTCAAGCCTTCATTCACTTGCTGTTTCTATAGTGTACATGGCTCCACAACCAGCCGGCTAAAGATTTTCTGACTCTTATAAACTTTACTAAACTTTGAATCTGTAATTGTTTTTATTTTAGATGTGAAGCACAGTATATAAGCCAGAGTTACAGTAATATAAGTACTTGTTAATGGTAGTAAACATAAATCAGCATGCTCTCCTAGTTGCTCTTTATCATGTATGGAATTCCTTTTTTTTTCTTTTAGGAAGCGCTGCACCTGGTCCAGTCCCCAAAGGCCACATCAGGATTTACAGTATGAGATTCTGCCCCTTTGCCCAGAGAACCAGATTAGTGCTGAATGCCAAAGGAATCAAGTAAAGAAACATTTTTATTTAACCATAGCATCACTAATACTGCACTTGTGATTTAAGTCTATTTTTGTCTTTCAGACATGACACCATCAACATCAACCTGAAAGATAAACCTGACTGGTTCATTGAGAAGAATCCCCTTGGTCTTGTCCCAACACTGGAAACACCTGCTGGTGAGGTGATATATGAGTCTCCCATCACCTGCGAATACTTGGACGAAGTTTACCCTGAGAAGAAGCTGCTTCCTTCATCTGCTTTTGGTAAAGCTCAGCAGAAGATGATGCTGGAGCATTTTTCCAAGGTATATTTTATGAAAACCCACAACTAAATCTTGGGGTGGTACTGTTACCATCACCAAATAATCAGCTTACAACAACTGTTCTCTACAGGTAGTACCATACTTCTACAAGATATCAACAGGGAGGAATAATGGCGAGGATGTCTCAGGACTGGAAGCTGAACTGAAAGAGAAGTTTGCCAAATTAAATGAGGCAGGTTGCGAAGTCGAGTGCTCTTGTTTCTTTATACCTTCACTAGACATGTAATTTGGTAGTATGTCCTTAGGAATGAGTGCAATTGTAATTGCCTATGATTTTTTTTATAAACGGTCAAAGATAATGAGTAAAGTGAGATCATCCATGTGTCCCTCTTTAATGACTGTACATTTACAGTATTTTATCCAACACTTACAAATGTAATGTTTATTCTTCAGGACCTGGTTAATAAGAAGACCAAGTTTTTTGGTGGCGACTCCATCACGATGATCGACTACATGATGTGGCCGTTTTTTGAGAGGCTGGATGTCTTTGAACTGAAACAGTAAGTAATAATCTCTCAGGACATTTAAAAATAAATGTGTTTTATTTATGGAAGCATTTAAAGACACTTGAGGTCACCATAGAGTGGAGCAAAAGGTACAAATAGTAGGAACAGTGCAAAAGTAAGACATAGAAGTCAATTCTTCCTTGTCATCTTTCCGTCATGACATCTGATATGACAGATGTTTTTGTGTGACTTATGTTCATGTGTTGTAGTTTAGTCTTGGGTGAATGCTTTGATTCCCGTTGTCTTTTCAGCTGCCTTGACAACGCGCCTGAGCTGAAGACGTGGACAGAGTGCATGTCGGAGGACCCGACTGTCAAAGCCACCAGGCACAGTGTGGACACCTACAAGGGCTTTTACAAGACTTACATTGAGGGAAAACCCAACTACGACTATGGCCTGTAGAAAATACTGACGAGAACATTAAACCGTCCATTTATATTCATGTTTTTGGTTATGGTTATTGTGGATTCATTTTGTTTTTCAAACTTTGATGTAATAGGAAATATGCTTCAGTGAGATATCATGAGGAATTCAGGTTCCATTTGAGGAGGGAAAATGTGTTTTTAATTGGACATTTTCAGACTTATTTTGTTATGAGGGAAAAAAATCAAATCATTATAATGGGAATGGGTTACAGTAATTGTATGACTCAAGATATTTTCAATGATCCATCTCTGCTGCACTGTTTCTAATAAATTGTGGATGTAATGACTCTGACCTGGATCTAAATTTCCTGTCTGTGTAACAATAAACAAAAATGACATTTTCCTGCCAGACTACACAGGGTGGTCCCAATGAACAACCTGGAGCACTATCGAAGATTTGACATCAATGCAGTGGAAATGTAACAGGCAAAATGAAGTTTTGCTCTCTAATAAGCATTAAAAAAAACGAATACTTAACATTGAACAACACTGAACGTAATAGCTGCCATCATATTTGCAACAGTATGAATGAAAACAAAAACACTTCTATAATGTTTGGTAAATTATTCCTGTTTAGACCAGCATAATATGAGAGGTATTTCTGTTAAAATTGAGAAATATATTTAGAAGATTATTATCCTTCATGTATATTACTTGTTGCTGTTTTGAGAGCCAGTGGGATATACATATATAACACTTCTCCTCTTGGTTATACGTCTAAAACAAGCAATGTGATTTTTGAGCTTCAGAAGAATCCTACTGAGTGATTTTTTACATTACACTATTTTGGTGCTTGGCTTTACAAACAGAACCCGCTGTTGAAATGCTGTATAAATATAAAGACGGTTGACAATGGTTTGATGATGAAAATGCACTCTCTATCACCATTATCAAAACAAAATTAGGGAATATCATTTGGGAGATAGGTGTTCACCCCTCCAGTAGACTCATTAAAACTGTTCTGGCAGCATGTGGTGGCCAAACACCTTACTTTATGACACTTTATGTTGGTTTGTCACACATCTGTATATTACACACACACGCTATATATATATATATATATATATATATATATATATATATATATATATATATATATATATATATATATATATATATATATATATATATATATATATATATATATATATATATATATATATATATATATATATATATATATATATATATATATATATATATATATATATATATATATTTATACACACACACACACACACACACAATGGTTACTGTGTCAAGTGTAACAAAAGCAGCTACAGCAAAACCGCTGAACTGAAACGGAAACAACTGTTATATGTGCACCTTGTATTAGTAACTTCACCTTAAGTAACACTGAATGGCATTTTAAGATCTGCTGGTGGTAAAGGTTAGAAATAATTCAGACACTGGATGTGGCCAGTGCTCACAACCTTTCATCTAGGCTGTGGTGTAAACCTCCATTTGATAAGTGAGGTGTGTACTCTTGTATGAGTACAGGTGCATTTCTCAGCATCTCCTGAAAATGCCTGACTGTTGCAGCGTAAAGCTCTGTCTGCAGCACCAGAGACCTGAACAGATTGATGGGCTCTGCTTTGCGAATTAACTTAGGAACGTGGACTTCTTCTGGCACTTTGCTGTTCCCAATCAGAACATGATGAAGTCTCTTCTCTTGTAGGCTGCTCTGCAAGAAGCTGAGCACATCCCGAAGCCTGTGCTCCATACTCCCAATGCCCCACACAGAGGATCTTTTACTCAGCAACAAGTGCATCAGAGCAGTCTTTATGTGGTAGTTAGTAAGGGCGCTCTTTCCTGTGAGCCCCGTCTGCTTTCTGTGTAGGAAAGTAACAACCTGAAGACAGTGTAAATGACAGGAATTTTGTGGCAGACGTTTAGTGAAATGTTTCAGCAAATTCCTCTCATAAACAGCAAAAGAGAGGGGCCAGTGTGGGCCTGGAGAGCTGTCACAATCTGATGGGAAGTGCGAGACAAAATAAGCATCTGTATCCTCCAGCTGAACCACAGGTATTATGTTCAGTACGATGACTTTCCCTGAACGGAATCGGATCTTCAGAGCACCGGCGGCATCCAAGTTACGGAAAGTGACCTCAAAGTCGTATTTGTGAGAGATGCGTCCCCACGCTTTGGTTACAGAGATCTGAAACCACTTCATGACTTGATCTTTGGCCAAGAAAGGTGTGTTCTTGGAGCAAAGCAGTTCATCAGGGCTGCGGTCCACTTTGATGGCTTCATTCCTGCTATGCAACAGACAAAGCACGTCCTCTCCCAGATTAGCAGAGCCACAGACACAGCCGTCCTCGCTCTCCCCAAACCTGGTCACCTTTATTTTGCCACAGCCCTGCATGTCTGGAGGCATGTCACTGTTAGGGCTGCACCACAGATGAAACTGGAAGGAGTATGGATCTGGAGGCGAGAAAGGCACTACAAGGTCGCACATTAGAGGCTTGCACACCTTCCAAGACTCGAACATGCTTCCAATTCCGACAAAGTCCCCGACTTCCATGTCTGCCTCCCTGTCACACATACTCCTGAGCGATTCCAGTAAATCATCGGCAAAGCCCTCAACAAACTCCCTCACCCTCCAGTTTTCATGGGCTGAAGTGTAGGTACATTTGTCACAGAAGTTACTCAGGATATTTTTATCTAGTACCATTGTCTTGGGGGTGATGGATCCACTCTCTGAAAATATGTCTTCATCATCAGCCGGTCGCATTTCTGTGTCAGCAAGATCCACCCTGCACATCTCGATAGTGAAGAATATGATGAAAGACACAGCGCTCCAAAAGTACCAACTATAACCTTCCTCTGAGGTGGTTTCTTCGGGCTTTGGGTCAAGCTGTGAAAGCTCTTTCTCCAGCCTGGCCTGCTCCATTTCCAGCCTCTCCTCGTGCTCCCGCATGCGAGCCATCAGCTCCTCGTCCTGGTCCGGGAGCGTGGTGTTCTCTTGAGGAAAGAGCAAGGGACGGTTTAGTATGGCAGCAGCCACCACCACACACACACGTGCAATGGCCCCCTGCATCTTCAGCTAGTTTCTAACATGCATATTTAAGCACTTCGCAGACGTCCGGGCAACTGCAGCTCAGGTCCTGAAACAAAAATAAAAATGGTGGTTTTAGTGAAAAGTCAAGTGGATGTAAGGCAAAAATGAGCATTGGTGTACTGGATAAAATATATGAAAATTATGAGCCAGTTAATTTTGTAAAGCACTCCACCCATCAGGGGGAGGAACAGATTGTTCCTCTAAATATAGAGGCAGTGGGCTGAGTGACGCACTCGTCCAGTATCAGACTGTGCAACATGGGAGGAAGGAAGATTGCGCCCTTTAGAAGAGCATCGCCCTTCTCCAATAAGCCTATTTGTTATGTCCCTGTTAGCATTTACATCCTGTTGACATTTTATCCAAAACAAGATGAATAAAACCCTTCTTTCTGGAAAACGTCCAAATAAAGTTTGTATACAATGAAATTCAGATTCTAAGTGAAACAATGCGGAAAAAAAACTCACATTGACATTTTTTTCCTGGACGTCATCAGATAACCAACAAGTAATGCAATATACTGTACAGAACAGGAAATTACATAAGTATCTTGTGCAGGCTTGTGGTACAACTGAAAGTACACTTTTAAAATGCTCTGGTGAGGATTGGCTGAATGACAAACTGTCATCATTATGATCTTTAAAATAAAAGTATGTCATGTGGTTAAAATGGGACTTCCTCTGGCAAGACACCATAAAGACACAAGAAAGAGGAAGTGCACATGCATCATGATCTCACTGTAACATCATGAGATTATTAAGTGTTCTCAGTCAGACGAGCTTTAAAATGACAGCAGTAATTGCAGTGCAGTTGTGCACCATGAGGGCAGGAAAACTTCCCATGACTTACTCACTGAGATGTTTTCCAACATTTTACATGGCTCAGCCCATCCAAACAAACATCAAGCCAAGAGGCCTGTGTTATAGTTCATTCTTAGTTATTTAAGATCCGATTTAAGATCAGATTGTTACAGATCATGAAGGCTACATTCAATGTTAACTTTTCCCAAAAAGAGATTTCAGTTACAGCTGCAAGGCTCACAGAAGTACTAACACCCTTTATCAAACACTTGAAATAACAAATAACTCATTACTCCAGACAAAGAATTTAATTAATAGCAATAAAAGCAATAAAACATACACTTGCTCAATTGAAAGCATTCACAGATTTTACTGCTACAGCCTAAACTGGTCTGGTATGAGCAGTAACTTACGGTTAATGTTAGTGCCACAACTTTACCTTCCCATTTTTAGTATTTTTTTCAGCAGTTTAGCATTACACTCATTTGGTGGTTCCAGCTTCTCAGATTTGAGAATGTGATGCTTTGTTAGCCATATATGATAACAAACTGAATATCTTTAGGTTCAGGACTGTTGGTTGAATAAAACAAGACAAGCCATCTGAAAGTGTCCCTTTGTGCTGCACGAAAGTATAATGTACATTTTTCACTATTTTCTTACGTTTTCTAGACACGATTACTTGATTGAGAAAATAATCAATAGATTAATTGATAAAGAAAATAACCATTAGTTGCAGCAATACTTTATAAGTGTAATAAAGATTCCTCTTTTATTTTATTTTCCTCTTCCCATCTTCACCTACCTCACTTCCTTTCCTTTCCTTATCACCGATTGGCTCTTGTTTTCTCACCCTCCACCCCTCATTTACCTGATAGAGTTCACCTGGGCACTACAAGATTATTTAAGGGCTTCACTCCACTCATTCAGTGTTTCTTTTCACCTTCACATGGGGTGGCAGTTTCTGGTAAGAAGTTTGTTACTCTTTAGTTCCTATAGTTTGTTTGTGTCTCACAGAACCTTATTCATTCGTATTTCTTTAATTAGTCTGAAATGAGACTATGTTGTGCTAATTTAACCCGCAACCCATGTGTGTCTTCCTTTTCAATGTTGAAATAATTAACAGAGAACAAACCATTGTTTGATTGGATATATGTTTAATGGCCACCATTCATTCACCCTGCATCCTGACCTGATGCCCATGGTGATAGTGAATCACCTCTGAACCTCCTACTTAACAATAAGAGAACTATATATTTTGTATGAAACAACTAACTACAGATGTCATGTTTCCTCTAAAACTACATGTGTTAAGAGTATGGTATTTTCAGCTAGAATAAAATGGAGGAGCTTGAAATGGAAGTACAAGTAATCTACTTTCAAATTGCACTGAAGTACATGATAAAATGTAAAGTAAATGTCATGTTGACTGAACCTATTAAGCTTCAGGGTGTTTGGAAAAATGGAGTAAATGACGAGGCTCTGTCACTGACATGGCTGTGTATTTGTAAAGTGATGCAGTTTGGACACGGTGCCAGCGGTTACCTCCTCCTCAAGTTTTCTTAGCAACAAAATAGTGACCTACTCATCACGGAAATGTGGTGGCACACAAACACTATTCCAGACAAATGAGTCACTTCACAGCCTGCTGTCTAACAAACGGTGCCCTATAGTATTCTGTGCGAAGCTTCAAAGCAAAAAAGAGCAACTTAAGTGTTTTCTGAAAATATAAGTAACAGTAGTATTGCGTAATTTGTGCTGGTAACATCATTGCATGTTTAGCAGCTTGGACTCACTCTTCGTGGATCTACAAGTCAATTGAGAGGTGAATCCAGAAGACATACGCTGTGTAAAAGGTTGATAAACCTACCTTTGCGTTGTTCTGAGTTGAAATCATAATAAGCTTCATGTGGAGGACTCTCCGGTGGAATCAGCCTCATCATCAAACTCATGTGAACGAGGGAACAGTTTCACAGCATTTTTTTTTTTTTTTTTTTTTTTTTTTTTAAAACACATTTCCTGACTGCACGCTCCACCCATAACGACAGAGACCGCCCAGCTTCCTCTGCTCAACCACAATAGGGACGAAGATGTGTGGGGCAGGGCTGCAGTTCATAATGAATCATAAATACTGTGCACAATTTAAATGTTTTAATGCCACTGGGGGGGGGTCTCTCATGAGAAAACTATCATGTTGACCATGTAAAGTACAGAGACTGGAGTTGGAGCATTTCAGAACTTGCCTGGGAATCATTAGATTTGAAAGATTTTAATTCAATATTGTCAGTACAGCAAACGGTACAAATAGGAACTGTTAATATCTAATTCGGTGTACTTTTTTAAAAAAATGTAAACAAATATAAGCTAAAGGGCTCAAGTTGTTGATCATAATGATGAAATCCTGATCTCATGAAATCTTGTCTTGTAATTGAAATAACAATGTACTATTTGCAGAATTATGTGGTTTATAATCCTGCATGGATGCATCCTGCCACAGTATTGTATTTTGAAAAGAAACATTTTGCATCCACAGGGTGGCGCTTTATGCTTGAGCAAAGCCAGATCAAAAGCAAAGGAGGAAACGACACATGAGGCAAAGATTGGTCAAAACTCACTTCCACTAACAGGCTGTTCAGACAAGAACAGCAACAACAATTCTAACTTTGACCTTTTGGAAGCAGAAATGAACTGACTTGCAGACCCATACACATTAACATTTGTCTCAGCTTCTTTAATTTGTGAAATTTCAAATTGATAAAATGTAAAAGGACCAGTGTTTCACATGTCACGTTTTTGTTTTGTTTGGCAGGAAAGTCTGAAAGGGTGTTACACAACTGTAGTGGTGAAAGTCCAGGGTTAAACATTTGAATAAATTTCCACTCCCATATGCCACATTCTTGTTTGTAGAATATGCATGAAGTCTTCTTTGTTGCCAGAACTGAATAACACATTTGTCCACGTGATAAGCTAACTAGCAGTATACGCTAGCTAACTGTTAACTTCATCAGTGACAATTTAACAAGAATTCACATCCAAGCTCATAGCTGTGAAAAGCAAAGCTTTAATTTTATACCTTCTTCATTTCTTCAAATTTTACGCAAATATCCACTTGGCCTCAAGGACAAGAAGACAATTGGTTAACATACTGATGGTTCACTTGATAATCATGGGTAGGTGTGTTTCATAATCTTTTTATTCATGCCAAAAAGCTGCATGGCTATTGCATAAATCTAGGTTAAGATTTGAATATTTCCACTCAAGCAATCTAAGAGTATGCTGCTGATATAGTGATGCTGTTCCCTTCCCCCAAGCATCCATATACCTAGAAAGGCTATGTAATCATTATTATTGATTGCATGACTCTTCATGTCATTTTTGCATGTTGTGACACAAAGCTGTGTGCATGTCATTTGACATTTGAATTCAGAGATTTCTCATGAGCTGCATGTGATGACAATTTTTTTTTTTTTTTTTCATTTCAGGAACATTTCTATGATGCTGCAAGCAGAACAGGATGCATTTTCTGGTTTCTGAAAACAGTGCAAAGGAAGATTCATAGATCTGCACTGCCACCAAATATCTCCATTGACTTTTCTCCAGGATGTCCAAATTTCCAAAGGACTAACAATGTTTAAAGGTAGCTTGATGGGATGCTTGAGGTCCTCTCCACCCTCCCAAGATTCCTGGATACAGGAGGATTGCTAAATTTGGAATGAGATGTTTACAATGGCTTGAAGTTTCTTTCTTATCAAGATTTCACTCTCCTATTTGCTGATGAGATATCCTCCAGGCTGCTTCTGAAATGGGATATGTTTTTAAAGCCAAATGTCATAAAAGAAGCTAAGGGGCTCACTTCAACACCAGAATTGTCACTTGGTGCAGTCAGCAGAAATTCCCCAGGAAGTGATCTTGATGAGGAAGCAAGTGAGTTGAATTTCTGTTTTAAAGCATTTCCTATAGTTAGTTATTGAAGTATTTTCATGTTTGTAATAATTATTCATTTGATGATACCTGATCTTCTGGAGGATGTGGCCCAGTATGAGATCATATTGCTTTTTGAATCTCACACACTTCATATGGGAAAAAGTCGTTTTCCCGGATTTATAGTTTTCATTATGGATATTCTGAACAAAAAAAATGTCCCACAACGATTTGAGTGTTGGCAATGGCATTGGTTTGAATTCTATTCAGACATTGTCTTCTGAAAAACATCCCATTGTTATTTGGTGACATTATTACAGGAAACAAAAACTGGAATTTGTTGCTGTTTTTTCTTCAAATAATGAACATTTTTTCACCTTCAAAAAGCCGTTTGATGTTCAAAGCTCATACAATGTTTCAGAAAAAAGTTTGTACATTGTCATTCACAATGTTTTAATTAAACTATATAAATGACTGGAAGTGACAAAATAAATGTTTTTGAAAAATACCTTGTTTATTGGAGTCAATTATAATTAAAATTTTCAGTGTAGATAGCTTGACACTTTAGTAGATGACACTAACACTACCCAAATAGTTAAGTGTTACGGGTCTAATGTGTCCCCTACTGTTATATAACTTTCTGTGCGTTAAAGAAGGAACTCTGGCACAGTGGTAATATTTAACTATTCTGAAAGTGTTAATCTACTCTGGAAAATGTGGAGTATCATAAACCCTGTGTTGAAATCAACTGTATGGGTGTTAATTCAACTCTGCACTTTTTGCTGTGAGCATTTCATCCTTCTTAAAGAAGGAACACATCCGTTTTTTTTTTTTATAGTACAGGGATGACACCCTCAGAGAGCACAGAGAGACTCTTTCTGCAGATTCTTTGGGACTGGTTAAGAGAATGGACAAGCCTCCTCAGATCACCATGTTTTCCAGTTTTGTTCTCTCTCAGCGTTTATATGTGCTGCTGCTTTCCTTATATCTGTCTGGATCTGCTCTGCTCCAGACTGGCACTGGTACGTCGCTTCAAGATCCAGCCTCAAAGCAAAGTGACATGGGCAGCGACTTGGAGGTGCTTGTGCAAGATTTCCCGCAACCACGTATGTTTTATTTTCCCCCTCTCCGTTGTGCACTGGTACTGGAAGCCTGTGGTTTCTCCCCCTGTGGCACCTGCAATGCTAGCTGTTGTTAAAGATGTACTGGCTTGCTTACTCCTGTTCGACACGCAGTACTTTTTTTGGCATCTGCTGCATCACAAAGTGTACTGGCTCTACCGTTTCTTCCACAAGGAGCACCACGTCTACACGGCCACCTTCTCCCTGACGACGGAGGACACAAGTGTCTGGGAGATGCTGAGCCTCAGTTTCTTCACAACACTGAACCCTGTGCTCCTCGACTGCCATCCGCTCACGGAGATGCTCTTCTTCATCGCTAACATTTATCTGTCTGTGGAGGCTCACTCGGGCTATGAATTTCCCTGGTCTCCACACAGACTGGTGCCCTTTGGCCTCTACGGAGGCGCTCAGCATCATGATCTCCACCACCTCAAATTCAAAGTGAACTATGCGCCGTACTTCACGCACTGGGACAGACTTTTTGGCACACTGCACACACAGAAAAAGTCAAGAAACACAGAGACTTTAAAGAGGATGTGTTTATCAGATTCTGCAACGACTGATGAAGACTGACTTTGATTTAAATTTGTTTTAATCTAAATATGTACAAGTATGAATAATAGATGCCAAAAGATGCTGAGATTTTTAGTCATGCTCCAAAAATGTACTATTGGCACAATACTATAGCATTATTGTAACTGCCACGAAACTAAGATGACTACAGCATCCATTCTTCATGAAGAAAACTATTTTGAAGTATTGCATTTCAGTATTGCAGACATTTCATTCATCTTTTTCATACAAGTTACTTTTTTTTTATTTACAAAAACTCTGTCTCTGATATATGCGCATATATTCAGTTCTCCAAATTTCCAGTTCCATTTTTCATTCTCATATAGTCTATATAAAACAAATAAATGTAAAACTGAATTTCCTTGATATTGAAAATGAGAGACACTGCACAGACTATGATTTGGAGTTGCTGCACAAATAAAAACACTGAGCAAACTAAGCACTACCCAATGTTAAAATTTGGTTCCAGTGTGATAATGAGAAATGAAAGTAGACAGCCAAATGAGCATCCCCAAAATAACATGGGGCAAAAGTAATGGGCTTCCTTCCTCATGGATTTATGGGTCAAGAAACAAACGAAGTGTTAAACTGGTTTTTAGATCTCAAAGTTCAATTAATGATTTGTTTCCCCAAAGGTTTACAGAAAGTAATGATCAGTTTCCACAATCCCAACTTCTTGTCAATGCGATTTACTTCATTGTTTTACAGAATGTGGAACTTGAATTGAGCAACGAAACCACTATAAATAAAAGGGAAATTTCATTTGACAGTACTGGTGATTATGTTATGACTAAGCAAAGTCGTATAAAATACTTTTCATTATGATTATTTGCAACTGTTTTTGCACAAACTTAAATGGTTTAAGGATAATCTTATTCCTACCCTGCTGTCGTGGCATAAGCTTGTATTTCACTGCACTCAGCATCTGACTCTAAGTAGCTGCAGAGGTTGGTTTACATTAAACACGCACAGTGCAGGTGCAAAAATTAAATTAGCCCTTGGATTTACTCTGTACATGGCTAGTCTTCCAAGGACATTAGAGATGGCATGGAGGACATGGTTGAAAGGCTGTGTTGGCAGTGAACAGCGAATGAGCAGGATGATCCAAAATACATAAAATGATCCAAAATACATACACTATATTGCCAAAAGTATTGGCTCACCTGCCTTGACTTGCACATGAACTTAAGTGACATCCCATTCTTAATCCATAGGGTTTAATATGACGTCGGTCCACCCTTTGCAGCTATAACAGCTTCAACTCTTCTGGGAAGGCTTTCCATAAGGTTTAGGAGTGTGTTTATTATCATTTTTGACCATTCTTCCAGAAGTGCATTTGTGAGGTCACACACTGATGTTGGACGAGAAGGCCTGGCTCTCAGTCTCCGCTCTAATTCATCCCAAAGGTGTTCTATCGGGTTGAGGTCAGGACTCTGTGCTGGCCAGTCAAGTTCATCCACACCAAACTCTCTCATCCATGTCTTTATGGACCTTGCTTTGTGCACTGGTGCACAGTCATGTTGGAACAGGAAGGGGCCATCCCCAAACTGTTCCCACAAAGTTGGGAGCATGGAATTGTCCAAAGTCTCTTGGTCCCTTTCACTGGAACTAAGGGGCCAAGCCCAGCTCCTGAAAAACAACCCCACACCATAATATCGCCTCCACCAAACTTTACACTTGGCACAATGCAGTCAGACAAGTACCGCTCTCCTGGCAACCGCCAAACCCAGACTCGTCCATCAGATCGCCAGATGGTGAAGCGCGATTCGTCACTCCAGAGAACGTGTCTCCACTGCTCTAGAGTCCAGTGGCAGCGTGCTTTACACCACTGCATCCAACGCTTTGCATTGCACTTGGTGATGTATGGCTTGGATGCAGCTGGTCGGCCATGGAAACCCATTCCATGAAGCTCTCTACTCACTGTTCTTGAGCTAATCTGAAGACCACATGAAGTTTGGAGGTCTGTAGCAACTGACTGCAGAAAGTTGGCGACCTCTGCGCACTATGCGCCTCAGCATCCGCTGACCCTGCTCCGTCATTTTACGTGGCCTACCACTTCGTGGCTGAGTTGCTGTCATTCCCAATCGCTTCCACTTTGTTATAATACTACTGACAGTTGACTGTGGAATATTTAGGAGCGAGGAAATTTCACGGCTATCACAGTACCATGCTGGAATTCACTGAGCTCCTGAGAGTGACCCATTCTTTCACAAATGTTTGTAGAAACAGTCTGCATGCCTTGGTGCTTGATTTTATACACCTGTGGCCATGGAAGTGATTGGAACACCTGATTTCAATTATTTGGATGGGTGAGTGAATACTTTTGGTAATATAGTGTAGTTGAAAAAGACCAAAGTCAATTTTGACCTCTTCAGACAGGCAACCACAATACCAACACATGCACATAGGGGATGTGACGCCTTTGACAGGCGACCAAATGAAATGGACTGTTAAAAAAATCATGAATTTAGAAAACATTTGGGAAAATGTATGCAAAACAAAATATATAAAATAGGTCTTGCTATTTTAGACAATTTAAAGTGGAAAAGTTACATATTATAGTTTTAACCTGCTCTACAATAGACAATACTGAAATGCAATAAGCAAACGGCGCCCTCACTACATTGGCAACTTTGTGGTTTCTCACCATGGTGAGTTTAAATAATGTTTGATTGTACAAAGGGGATTAGCAAAGGAAAAAAAATTTTGGAGCAGTTCCTTAATTGGTGGATAATAACAATAGTCCCTTCCTGTTGCTCCTACATTGAGACAGGGAAATGAGAAGATTTAATTAGAAAATAAGCAATGTTTGCAATAATCATACAGCAGACATTGAGATCTGCATGTTAGAGTTGCTTTCTAAAATGCTCATCAACTTCTGTTTGGAAGGTACTTAACTTGCCAAAATTCTCTGCAAAGTAAACATGGGTCTGTTAAAACCCAGATAGATGTTGTTTCTTGTTTCCCTTACAGTGAACTAAATATTGCCTACCTTAGCCTTCTATCAAGACATCTTACTGTGATGTAAATGATATTTTTGACTTTGCGTCCAGAAAATGTCTGTGTGGATAAGCACATGGATAAACATTCGCCTGGGGAGGGCTGCAAATGTAATTAACACTCCTGAAAGATTTCGGACTTTGAGTTTATGCTCTCTGTACTATATTATGAGTATGATTTTGATCTTAATGATTTCCCCTCACCTAAAACATCCCACATTTTTGTCTGAAAAAAAAAAAGTCATTTGTTCAGTAGGCAGCAGTGCAAATATTCAAAGTGCTCACAATTCACAATTTACCATCCAATATCATCTTCACCTTCTCTAATTTGTTCTTTTTGCCTCTATTTTTTAGGATTTGGATCAATTTTCCTGGGCTATCCGAGCCATGCCTCTCCACCCAGATCCGTAGTAGTTGTTCTGTCTGCTCCCGACAATCACCTGGATTGTCCAGTTTACAAGACTCAATAGTAGTTTGTGATATCCCACTCCGTGATGCTACAGCCTTCATATCCTTCCATCCAAGCGCGTCTGCAATGTCAGGCAGGTGAGGCTCTATATCTGGAACTAAAAGACAGGAAACAATTGAGATTAATGCCACAAAACACAACACGCATCACAACTTTACTCATCTTGTAGGGGCATTTTGATTTTGATGGGTGAAAAAAAAAAAAAAGAAAAAAGAGCACATTCAAAAGAGAGATGTTGTATGTAAGGTGAAAGGCCACGTGCCAAGATTGGGGATGTCATTTTCCTGTGCCAGAGCCACATAACTAATATAAATAAACATTTGTGCCAAATCTTAAGAAATTCCCTTAAGGCATTCCTGACATATCACATTCACGAGAATGGGACAGATGGACCAACAATCAGGCTCTGGCCACAGCTGTCGCCGGTGTGGAGGCATAGATAGAAATTAGAGCTCTACTAGTGCAGCAATTAAAAAACATGTTCTGGGTTTTTTCTTACCATTAAGAGACTGCATCTCCTGACAAGAAGAAAGGAGAATGACTGTTAATATTTTCAACACCCCAGTGATGAAATAACAAACTGCTTCAACAAGCTTTACAAATATGTTGCATCACAACACTGACACAGAAGAATCACACTAACAAGGCCACTAAGGGTTCAGACAACCAACCTGTACATCCTATAGAAAGAGGCGGCTATGTCAAACATTAGGAGAGACAGGGAAGCGTTTATCGTACATGTATGTATCTGTGTGACAAACATTCTTAGACAAAACTATGAAAAACAGGAAAGAGAGCATACATGTTACAGCTGGTCAGAGCTATAAATGCATTAAAAGATCCCACTGAGGAATAACTCACCACATCGTTTGGTGGGCCGCCTCCAGGTGAGGATTCAGGTGTACCCTCTTATGAGACAAATGATCAAAAGAAAAAAAAGATACACAAACATTTTATGAAGAAGATAAAACAGAGGTTTTGACTGTGAATTGAACCTTCAGTATTATTACTATACTTTGCTATTGTAACAAGGAGCACGTGATGTTCTAGTGCCCTCTGATGGTCACATCATATTTATGTTGTGCAGTAGCAGACATACTCACTCAAATTTCTCTTCCGACACACAAACACAGCTACCACAGCTACCACAGCTACCACAATGATCATCAGGACAGTTATGCCAGCTATTATCCCAGTATATGACCCTGAAATGAAAGGTTACAATTTTATTACAAACAAAATTACGTGATTTCTTTTTTTAATATGCAAATGTACTAATTGAAGCCATTATAATTTAAAGCAAATGCTTGTAATGCTAAACTAAACCATACCATTAGTTTTGACATTGCAGACTGTGTTACATCCCTCATCAGCACACCTTGAACCAAAAAAAAAACAACAAAAAAAACAAGCATGAGTGACAGACTGAATCATGACAGCAAATATTGAATAAAAGCTTCTTTAAAAAAATGTCTTGTGTTTTGTTAGAATAGCAAAGAATTGCCAACAAAACACAGACAAGACATTGTTTTAAAGAAGCCATACATACATCTTCAAGTTTAAAGATGATATTTAAAGTAGCAGAACTTACTTTTCACAAGGTTGGCAGAGTCTGCAAACATCCGTGCCACTGCTGCAATAGTGACCCTCTTTACATCCACATTTAGTGTCCTGGGCAGGGGTACAGGGTTCCTTCACCTCTAGATTAGCTAAAATGATAGTATAACCAACAAACTGACATTAGAGGGAACAGTATCTTTCTTAAAAACAAAAAGTGACATATTGTGGTACATAAGTCTTCATTTCTACAGTGACACTGAAGCATGATCTTGAAACACTATGGTTGTATTAGATTATCATGATTTATTGACATTTAAGAGTACAGATTTCTCATAGATAAATTGAGACAGTGCTCCTGATTATTTCTAAAATCTGGAACTGATGGCATTGGAGCTACAACTAACTATTATTTTCTATATCAATTAATCTGACCATTATTTTTTTAACCCATTGCTTAATTTTTTTAATTGAGAAAATGTCAGAAAATAGGGAAAAGCACTAATCACATTTTCCCAGCTCAAGTCCTCACCAAAGTTTTTAGACTGTTTTTTTTTTTTTTTCTAACCAACAGTCCAAAACCCAAAGATAGGTTTATAACTGATGATACAAAACAAAGAAGAGCAGCGATTCATGACATTTGAGAAGCTGAATCCAGGGAACGTTTGGCATATTAGCTTGATAATTTACTTAAACACTTACTTATCAAAACTCTAATGATCAAATAATAATCAATCAACTGACTAATTATTTCAGCTCTTTTTGCAATGATTCTTCTTTATGTAAAGTTAACATGAGGCTGTGACAACACTTTCAGTATACATGGAGATGCATGCAAATTTTAATTATATTGTCTCAGGTTCATGAAATTGTACCATTACAACTGTACAAGGGCAGTGTAAGCAGAGATACAAATGCAATGTATCGGATTGGTTCATCACTACATAGGACCCACCGGAAAATAATATTTTATAATTTAAACCTAGTTATGTGTGCCCTAACGGCTTTGTATAATAGGTGGAGGGGCTTCCTCCTACTGACATGTCACGGTAAGAAAAGCCCAGGTGTAAATAATAAAATGAATCATGACTGAATTCCATTTAATTGCTTCAGTTTCAAAGTCTTGGTTCACTGTCACACTGTCACGGCTTATTGGGACAGTTGAATAGAACGGAGCCATCATTAGTGCTTCTAGTAACACCTATGCTTTTCCTACTGTGACGAGTCAAAATGTCTGCTGTGGAAAGGATTTACTGCAACCACAGCCTAGTCCCTACGAATTTTTACCAATGTTTTGTTTTTGGTATTGGTGAATATCAAAGAAATGTTGATGTCCTGTTGCGTCTGTACCATTGGTCTGGCCACAGGATGTGCACGGCTCACATTTCTCCTGGAAATTAGGGTGACTGCTGAACGTGCCATCTTTACAGAGCTCGCATACTGCATAACTTCCATTTTTAGTGCAGTGACTCACCAGCCGCTGGCCTGCAGTATAGAGACACATGAGTCAGAGATGGAAGAAAATATTTTGATTAGATTGGGCGAAACCGATAATATGCACACCCACACAGACAGCCACATGCAAACATATTCTGATTTCAACTGTTTGGTAATATGCACTACAGCGCAATAAAAACTGAAATGGTAAGGGCATCCTTCCTGCATTTTTACCTTTACTTGAGACCCTGTCATGTGAAAGGGCCCTGTATCTGTTTTGTTTTCTTAAATATTTCAGTTAATATTATTCTTACATAGAGCATATTTTTACAGAATGTAAACAATCACATTTTAACCTAACTAACCTGGCGACCACAACTATTTTTTTGACCCAGGGTTTACCTGATATGAAATATATTTTCTATATGTAACATAATGTAATGTAAAAGATCTCTACAGTGCTGACAGAAGTAAGATCATTAACTTAAGTAAAAGTACCAATACAATATAAAAGCCCTGAATTACAAGTAAAACTCCTACATTCAAAACCTAAGTAAAAGTAGGCCTTGAGTGTCAAAGTAAAAGTACCAGGTGTACAGTAGAATGTCACTTGTGGCTGATTAATTATAACATCTCACATTATTACATTGTTGATAATGTTGCATCAACGTGTAGGCAGCATTTTGCTATTGTAGCTGCTCAAGGTGGAGCTACTGTACTTTTAACTACTTTAGAAACCTGCAAAGGGCTACCAGATAAATCTGAGGGGTTCATGAGATGATTAATGGGAGAGGAAAGATGAGGAAACAAAGCTCTGAACACAAGGCTGCTTTCAGTTTGTGGACATTCCTCTAATCTTAATTTGTGTGTGTGTTGGATAATTTTACCTAAAGGAGATATAATTTGTGAACAACTCTGTCATCTGAAACATGACAAGGAGCCCCAGCAAGACAAGACAGGCAAAAGAGGCTGAAAACCACTTATTTAATCTTTTACTTTTGTGATATCTAGTATCCTCTATCATTGCCTTATTGACAGGAGCATTTGACACCTCCTCAGTAAAAAAGACAGCTAAACTTTTCAAGCGTTTTTCATGTTGCCATTGGAGTTCACGTGTAATGTAACTTACCAGCACCACACTGACAACACAACATCCCTTTATGCTCGTATTCACCATTCTGACACTTGCTCTGCCTTCTGTTACGAACTAGTGTAACTGGATGCTGGGCGATGCCCTCTTTGGTTAGGGATGAGGCTGAAGAATATGCCCTGACGAAAAGATAAAATAAAACAGAAAGTGAAAGTCAGTATGTTAACTAGCTGTTCTGGGACAGTCCCGAAATGTCCCCGGGAAAAGTCCCGGGAATCCGCTGTTTAACGGTTCTGGGGCGATAAACCAGGCACACATTAGCAAAACCAACCTGCTGGTCCTCATCTCTAATGTCTTATCTCTTGTACAAATAAAACAAAATGCGTGAAAACACTTCCAATAAATATCAAATATCACCGTATTTGTGTGGTTTGTCTGAGTATGTTTTCGAGTGCGGCAGCTTTTCTTCGCCTCGTTCTTCGCCTCGTTCAGCTGGAGGTCCTCCGGCCCCCCCCCCCGAGGCCAGAGGACCTCCGGGGCGACACGTTAGGTGTTAGAACCGCAGTCGTTACGGTGACACAACACAAGGCCGCAAGAGGCAAACGGTGAGCCCACTTCCCCACAATCGAAACCCGTCGTTTTCGAGAGAAAATACTTGGAAGAGTAGGTCTAACCGGTTAGCTTCGCTAGTGTACGTCTCAAACACACGTTAAGGAGTAGCTCACAGCCGCACCCTGGGAGCTTCTGGGACTATCCACTGCCTTGGAGATAGTCAAAATGCAGTTATAGAGGATATAGCTGTGAACTGATTGCTAAATTAAACATCGCTTATTGTACGTATCGTCTTCGTCTGCTCCTAACGAATAGATTTTACGTCCAATTCCATGTATACACCCCCCTCCCCGTCTGAATAACCTTACACGATACTTAATCTCAACCCCAAGCGCTTCACTAACTCTTTGCTGACAAGTCATCAAGTCATAAACAGCGTTAACTTCAACCCTTTATTCATATACAGTACACGAAAGGAAGTGATGCAACACCTGGCTACAACAAGTAATCACCAACTAAATATGTACGAAATGTTTGATTTTACTTACAGTGACAAGAAGAGCAGAGCCAAGGTGATAAACTTATTTGAAAACTTGTTTGAATCAGACGCCATCGTGTCAAAAATCCTCCTGCATTGTACAGCGAGCCACTCTGAGAAGCTCTTTATCTGAAGGCTGGGGGAGTGGTGGTTTTACTTACTTGCTTTCAGTTTTAGTAAACAGGATGTGTGCATTTTGCAATATATCTGACTTACAATAGAGACAATAGATAAAATTGTAAAGCACAAAGCTAAATGGTTCCACAATTTATTATTTTTTGTTATGTATTTTTCCAACTGTATATGTAAAGGAATTATAGGATAGTAGCCTATATTTTTGTTATCGTCATGCCAAATAGACAACCCAGGCAGTATAATATGGGCCTACTGAAATCATCTAACTAGGCTACCCACCAAGTGTAAGGTTCTAATTGTAGAATGTAATAGATACCTCAGTTCACATACCTCATTATAGTGAATAATCTGCATATTATTTATTGATTTGTTTGTTTATTTTGATTAATCAGACAGATACAGTAGACAAAGAAGATAAAAAGAAATGCCAATCGCAACTGCCCAGAGCTGTCTTGTTTTGTTCAGCCAACAGTCACACAATCAAAAATATTCAGTTTTCAGCTTTTCTGTATGGCAAAAAAAGGAAGCAAGTGGGAAGCATTTTTTTTCTCTTTACATTTTTATATATTAAAGTCTAGTAACTGCCACTAGGGGGTGTTATTGCTCTTTGGTGTGATAGCTGCTGGGAAAGTGGAGGGTTTTGCTCCTGTTTAGATAATTAAGATATCCATTAAGATAATAAAATATTATTTCTCCCACTATAGACTGCCACATATAGTCAAACTTTTATTTTAAAGGATTCAATACAAACAGCAGATGTTTTACTTTTAAAAACCAGTATATATGGCAGTAAAAAACAGTATACCTTGAAAGTCTTGATTTGACAGAGCCACAAATTACAAAAGAAACATTAGCCAGTGATTCTTAAACATACTTGGATGAATTATGCTTGTGATGCACTCCTTTTAAAGTAATGACCTTAATTTAATTGTGTTAACAGCACCCATGCTTTTCAAGTTATATACAGTCGTAAGGTGTGTTGTGAAAGTGAAGTTTAAAATGTGCAGTTTCTAGCTGCTGACTCATGTCAGTCTTTTTCTGAACAGGAAACTGACCAAATAAAAATAGAAGGAAGGTGATGCAGGTAAGCAAAAAAACACTGCACAGCTGTATAGTCACCTCCCTGATGCCATCTGCAGTGAAGGAAGTTTTGTATAATCAAAATACACTTCCATAATACTATATGAATCAATATAATTTTAAACTTAATCTTTGATTTACAAAGTTCTTGTGGAGTGAAATAATGAAGCTCTTAATGTGCTATACAAGTCATCTCTGTAGCAGGAAATCCTTTCTGTCTGTGCCACAAACTTAAGAAATTAATGCCTCACCCCCACCCCACAAAAACACCATATTTGTTTGATCTCTGCCAAATGTAGTTAACAGCAAATTTATCTTTGAACAAAAGTGAAGGAAAAAAGTGTTTGGCTGGGGAATAAAAACTTAACTTGAAGGAGAACTCCTGTGGGATTTGGTTGTTTTTGCAAGTGTATTAAATTTCAGCCCTTTGTAGTCCCAGTGAGTCCTAGTGTCGGATTTGTACCAGTCTGCTGCCTGTTCATGTGGCCCACTTATAGAGCAAAATGAACACACACACATGCACATGCACACACACACGCCCCCACAGAGTAAAGGCTAATAAATTTGGTGATTTCTTGACTTCCCTGGCATCACTGTAAGGTTGACATTTGTTATTTTGAGTGAAGTGTTTCCACAACTGCTGGTTCTATAGGGGGCCTTCCATGTTTTTAAGCTACCTGATGGCCACTGTCGTTCTCTTACACACTTGGAAAGGGAGGGTTGAAGTAAGGTGTACTCACGTGGCTGCAATCTGCAACCTCACAGCTAGATGCCACTAAATCCTACACTCTGTCCTTTAAATTTGGTGCAGAGATTCTTGTTCCCCCTCGAGATGAACTGTTGTCACATTAATGATAACTTTTAATTTTTTGCCCTCATCAGGTCAAATTTCTATTTTTTCTACATTTATGAACAAGGACCATTTGTGCAGAACTAATGACATTTCTGTCCGACTCAGTTGTATGTTGTGTTTTGTGCCAATTAGCATGCTAACATGCTAAACTAAAGTGTAAACATTACACCTGCTTAACATTAGCATGTTGGTGTTGTCATTGTGACCATATTAGCAAGTTGACGGTAGCATTTTGCTTAAAGCACTACTGTGCCTAAGTATAGCTTCACGGAGATGCTAGTGTGGCTAGAGACTTTTAGTCTTTAGGAAGTATTTCCGTACATTTTCAGAGTTGAAACTGTTAATATAGACGACATAGTCAAACTTTAAAAAGCAAGTACATCTAGGGCTGGATCAAAGACTAATCAATTAACTTTTTTTCTCTATTTGGTTCTGCAACTTACACTTTTATCAAAGCCAAATGTGTAACTTTTTACAAAATGGGTTACTTCATATTAAAAGAAAAAAAAATTATCCTATATGGACATCATACAGGTCAAATGTAGGAGCTAAACCTGATTGTCTCCCTCTGCTGCTAGCTTTAAGGGTAAATAAGTGGTATGAGTTGGACATGGTTGTCTAGCCACAACCACATGTATTTTGGTGTCTCATTCTCTAAAGCTTAATGTAATAATAGCATATAAACTGCTACCAATAGGCCACAATGAAAACTCTCTCTTTCATTCTGCTGTATGGAAACAAAACCAAATAGCTGAAAAACCACCACCAGAGAAGTGCAGCGTGTAGATTTCAGCTCTGTGGAAAGACATTATCATCCATGGCCAATGTGTTCCGCCTCCCATCGCCCCCAGGTCATATGCAGAATAAAGCAGAGTAATAGCTCCACTGAGATGGAGGGGAGGAAAAATAAAATAGAATAAGACAATGTTTTTTGTTGTTAGGAGGAAGCTGCTGGAAGGGGACCATGTTGCAGAGCCTCCCCGGGGACACAGAAGAAGAGGGAGGAGAGGAGTTGGGGGAAGTAGCAGGTAACAGCTCTTCCCTTTGGGTAAAAGAAGCACCAAAAAGAAAGAGAGGAGACTTCAGTGGTTGTCTGTATGCTGAAGTTCATTAATGCTGTGTGTTTCATAGATTAGTTAACTATAGTCACGATGCACTGTGTCTTTTTTTGGAAATTAGGTCATAACAGTGTTAACTCAAAACTCAAAATAACAAGCAAAGAAACAAATTATTCCAGAAATTTTATTGCATGCATGTCAGTGTTACGTTTTGTATCAACTGAAATATTTCCCCCAAAGTACACTATGCATTTGTTAATTTAAAATTTCATGCATGTTGTGGAAGTGTGCTTCCTATTTCATATTTATTTCCTTGAGGTTGAGCTTCGTCTTTAACTTGAGCTGTAGCACTTCTTTTACAGAGCCAAAGCTTTTAGGCCTACAGGTAGTAATCATAATCCATGAATGCACGGAGAATGAACATGAAAACTATATTTCCAAAGGGATTGGCTTTGCTCTTTCAATTCAGAGTAGCTATACTGCTGCGACTTTGACATTTAAATATAACAACCATGACAGTTTTCACTTTTTCTGTCTTGAAGTGAATATTTGAAACATTCACCTTAAAAAGAACCAGAAGGATGAGATTCACAGGTTTGGTACTCAGTGCACATGTTCAGATGCTGAGTCGGTGGTATTGTTTCGACAATCATTAAGGCAGGGATTTTTTTTTGGATCTATTTAATGCATGAACAGTGAAATAGGAAATAAGTAGTGTGAGGCAAAAACATCTGTTGCTAACTGCTTGTCTGCCTTGTAAGCTGTGTCCAGTATAGGAGAAACTGGGACTCGGGTGGGGGGGCAAACCTGACGCATCTTCACACACAGAACAGGAAGAGAGTCATGCTGCTCTTCAACTACAGGAAATAACCTCTGTGCTGATGACGCAGGTCTCAGGGGAAAGCTCAGCAAGTTCTGTAGATCTGAAGCGTACTGTACACTCTGTGACTGCATGAACTGCCGGGCTGTGCAAGGCTGTGCAACATGTTGCAGCACGGATGGACACACACACACACACACACACACACACACACACACACACACACACACACACACACACTCACACTCTTACTCACTCAGTGACACAGTTCTTTGAGGGCTGTTTTGTGACATACATTAAAAAGTAACAATTGTGTTCATCACTAAATTGTCAAAAAAAACCCACAATATGTCCCTGTCTTTCTCTCCCTCTGCACCAGCTTACAC
Organism: Seriola dumerili; assembly: GCF_002260705.1. Lineage (NCBI taxonomy): Eukaryota > Metazoa > Chordata > Actinopteri > Carangiformes > Carangidae > Seriola > Seriola dumerili. The sequence goes on along the minus strand of NW_019174733.1, from coordinate 2,852,597 downwards.
ACATGCAGATGAAAAGGCGTTAAATCTGTAAAGCTGCCACTAGACGATATGTCTTTGCAGAGAGATTTCCCCCCGCAACACGTCCAGCAGTCTGCCTAATTAGAGCCGAGTGTATCTGTGGGCAAAGGAGTCTGCGTCTGCATATGGAAGGGGGATTTGGCCGTGAGCATTCATTCACTGGGCTGTCTGGTGGGCAAGACAATGGTTGTTCCAAACTGTGCCGAGTGCTGTTCTCCAGCGCAGAGGAAAGACAAGAATAATGCCGGTTGAATATCCCAAGGAGATGGATTTATTGGGACTATTGGTATTGGAAAAATCTGGTTAGGGACTTAATCAAAAGAGAGCGGCAGCAGGGAAAGACTGAGCTGAGCCTGTAGGCCAGGCCAAACTGATTCCAGTCCTGCCTGTTCTGTCCTTTACCTGTCCTCTCTGTCCTTAGAGTGGGTCCACTCCAGTCATTTGTCCTTTGTCTAAACCATTATATCAAAGGACGTTCTCCCACTCTGTCCTCAAGGACAACCCCTCCCTCATTTCTGAGTCATGAGTCCACTCTCTTTTAGAATATGTCAGTGTTTTATGTCTGTGCTCCTCATAGTCCCTAAACCTTGCAGTAACTGTAGCTGTGATCTACACGATTTGACTTTCAGTGAGGGCATAACTTTGCCAAGGCTGCACAATCCTTTCACTTTGTTGTTTTAATAACAGAAAGTGTTTACACATTTTGCATCTGGATTACAATCAAAGGAAAATGTCAGACAATCACAAGGATACTTATGTCAGATTTCTTTCTTTTTAATGCAATAGTCCGTGTGTTCAGAAATATATGAAAATGTTTACAGTTGCCTCTCTTAATGATGAGAAATCCCTTATTAATGACTGGATTCACAACAGTAATAAACTAAATAAACCTTTTCAGAACAGACAAACATAACCAAACAATAAATGTCCGCCGAACATGTGCTTCTAGAAACTCAACTTCTCCGAGGACATTGCAACATTTTACATGAAACTTTTCTCATTCACCCACACATAAAATACACATAAATGTGTAATCAAACACACACAACTCACACTGCATGAACACACAAAGCTATCACCTCCCACCCACCAGCCTGGAATATATCAACCTTTTCATCTCATGTCACCTTTTCTTCTAACTTTATGCATCACGCTCAAATGCTTACATCTACACACCACACTGGACAAATGCCCATTATGAGCTGGTGGAAGTACACACAGATTCCTACATACAAGCACACATACACACAAACGGCTGCAGATATCTCAGAGGGACTTCAGAGAATTCAGGGAGTGGAGAGTCATTTGGTTAAAGAGGACCAAACTGCAGGAAATGAGAATCATTGACCCTCCCTTGTGAGCAAATTTACAATCTGTGCCTGAAATCAGTTGAGAAAGAAAACAGAGAAAGTTAGCTAGAGAAGGAAATGTTTGAGCGTCTATAAATAGAAGCTCCACGTTTGAAATGATTCTGAAAGGCATGCAGTCATTTATTATTCAGCTCATATTGCTCCATGTTTATCACATAGAATGAGTAAAAGGTACTGACACGTCTGTTTGAACTCTAGATTTATTTTTCTTACAGTTTCGTATTTAAAACCATTGATAGGTTACACTGTGTATTTATCAAAGTACAAAGTCTTTTAAGCAAATAAACTCAGATTTACAAGTGGTGGGTTTGAGTGCAGCATGAATTTTTGAAATAATACAAATTTACACAATGTGCCGCAGCATCAGCATGCAAACAAATAAAGGCAGAAAGAACAGAGGCTTTAGACTGGTAGATTAAATACAGTATTTGCCAAAAAGTTGCTGTATCCCTGTAAAGCATAAATCAGTTCAGCTTCCCAAATGCAATACCAAGCAATCTAATTGTCTTTGATCAGCACCTATAAGCCATCTGCTTTGTGCACAGTTTGACTATCCCCAGACAAAGGGGATTTGAAAACGCCTCTCAAATGCTCTGTGTACCATTATTTAAGATCTTTAGCACAACCAACAGCGACGATGGGAGGCTGCATTTGAATACAAGGCATTAACGAAAACAAACAGTATATTGTGAGCATGAAGAGAAGGAGCCTTTTGCATTGAAGAGGTGCACGGGGCCTCATTCATAATTCAGAGGCGTCGCAGCGATATGAGAGAGGAGGACGCATCTGTCTGCATTACGCCAGCGTTGCCTCTGCGTTGCATCACCCTCCCGGGTGGTTCGTTTTCGAGAGTTTAATACGCTCCCTATCAGTTGCGCTCTGGCTGTGGTCTAATTTCAGCCTCAGATAAGAACCTTTATTTGTCACCCAGCTCCTTTGCCCTATCACACAGCCTAGAAGTGCTTTCTCAGTCTGAAATCTTTGAAGGAGTGCTGAGCTGCTGTTTGTCTATATGTTACTTGTGACTGTTCAGTGTGCAGCATCACAAGTACGGATATTATGAACCCTCAGTGCTAACTCGAAACCCATCCCCCACACACACACACGTATAGCTGTCTCCCCACACAAAGAGAGGCGCATGTGCCTTATTACACACACACACACACACATACACACACACAGCTGGCTGCTGGTCTGTCTGACCTAGTTTATTTCTGTAGGCTGCTCTAATGGAGGGAGCGAGCGTGGTGTATTATCTGACTGCATCTGATTTGCATTTCTGCCCTGTCACTGGCAGATGGCACCAGAGGTCGAGAGCAGAGCTTTTTGGAGGCCCTCTCACACACATCACATATTGCACACACACACCACATATTGCACACACACACACACACACACACACACATACAGAAACTCATACAGAAGCTTCACACTCATCAAAGACATACTTAAATTATAAAAAAAAACAGACTTACTATTTACCACATGCACTTTATATCAACTAAAAATAAGTATTTTGTATATATTAAGGACATGCAGTTGTCTGCTTACAAACACCCACAAATGAATGTTGTGCATACAGTACCATACTCACTTGCATGCTTGCAGAGGGGTGGAGAGGCTGGCGTCCTGAACTGTACTGAACCCTGAACTGAGGGTGTAGACCAAACCCTCTGGTCTTGCACTATTCATGCTTAATAGGAAGGAAGTGATGAATCACACTCACTTATTTGTGGTAGTGGTGAGTGTTCAAGTACAGATAGGGCCTCTTTTTCTCACTCTCTCTCTCTCTCTCTCTCTCTCTCTCTGTCACACACATGCACACACAGGCATACGTGCACACACTCTCTAGAAATCACAGAGGAAGTGAACAGACATGAAACCTCAGCACTTTTCTCATTTTCTGTCTGATGGAAGTCTCTGCCATGGTCGAAATCATTCGGAAAGAACGTGATATTGGCTTTATTGTGACACAGACATGGTGTTTACATCTGCGCCACTGCATCAGGACATGCAAGGCATCACAGAGATGAGACCTGATACTGTGCACCTTCTCGCTGCATGTTGTCTTTTATTAAATCAGATCAAATCTGGCTTTGTGTGTTGCAGAATACATACATGATGGCTTTAAGGTCCCCTGGTTTATCTGACTTGCACTGGAGCTCACATAGAAACATCATCCCACCCAACTGGGAGAATGAGTGTTCCACCTACTGTAGATGTATTTGAATGCTCTGACATTTGTTTAAATATGCCAGCGGTTTTCAATATCTCGTGTGATGTGTGACCCATATAATAGATGTCAAAAATTAAAATCTGCGCTTTGTTGTGCACAGTGTGAGAATGTAGGTATCGAAGCACGCACACACATAGTATGTGCACACATGCAGTTACAAGTTATTTGGAGACAGGAAACGGAGTGTGCTCTCACTCTCTTTCTCTCTTTACCTTTTTCTCTCTCTCTCTCTTTCACACACACACACACACACACACACACACACACACACACACACACACACACACACACACACACACACATGTAAGCCGTTATTCAAGGGTGTGGGGACATTTTCCATGCGGTTCGAGTGGTTAAGCTTTGCAATTGTGAAGTGTGAAAAAAAAAATCTGCCAGATCTGCTCTATGTAAAGACACAAATGGCTGAAGTGAGTGAGCGAGAGGGGGGTGAGACCAATTAGTTTGAGGCTCATTGAAGTGTTGGGCAAAAAGAAGAAAAAAAAAAGGAAGAAAAGGAAAATAAACACAGCTTTGTCACGCCAAAGAATAACTTTTCCAAGAGGGTGACTGATATATGATGACATTGTTATAATTTTATTCTCTGAGTTCAAAATTAAGGGCTAAGTTCAAACAGAATGCTACTTGTGCTTGAACTCCCCCCCTCTCCCTCTTCTGTCTTCTGCTTTCACAATTTTCTTTGACATGGCCATCTCTTCTCTGACTCATCCTTCAGGTCTCAAGTGTATTGTGGCGAACCACTGTCAAATTCGCTCCACTTTTATATTCTTTTTCTCTCCTGTATCTTGCTTTCTCCTCTCTTTCCATTTCTGTTTGCGTTGCGTCTGTTTCTCTTTAGCAAAGGTTAAGTTTTAGTTGAATGTAGACAGCTTTAAATAATGCATATATACAATTAAACATGAATGAGCTACCTTTTTTAAAAAGAAAATATTGTAAATTATACAGAGTAATTCAATCTTGTGAGCTGAAAAAGTTCAATATTTGGACAGATATGCAAGAAATACCCAACTGGGGCAGGAACTGACTTCTATCTTCATTTGGAGGTTCTTATAAAACAAGCAATTGTGTGGTTGGCGCACCAGTTTAAAAGAGACTGAGCAAAAATCTGTGTGTGTGTTACCTGATTGTGCCTCAGGTCCTGTAATGCAGGTAATACAGGTCCCACAAGGCACCAGGGCAGCAGGAGGTTAGCATCTGTTGAACTTTTCTCTGTGATCCTCTGATTGAAAATCTTTAGATAATTCATATGTGCATTTGTGCCCTTTATTTTGCTGTGACTCTTTGACAGCATCACAGCAGTGTCCTCCTCACTTTAGGTGGTATATGTGACAGTGTAAGGGATGGCCATATTGTGTGCTGTCGCTTCACACCAGCAATTGTGTCATTTTAACCTCAAAACCTGTTAGCTACGCAACAGTTTGGGCTTTTTGTGTCTTGCTTAATAGCCTGAAATGGATGCAAGTGGAACCGACATAAGCTTGTGTGTTTATCTGTTATTGTCTGTGGCTGTGAGCATGTGCTGCGGGTGTCCTCTGTGTGTGTGAGTGTCTACATGTATGTGTTTTTGGATGCTGTGGGTGGGTACAGTCAATGAGCATGCCATGGATGTGGATAATATGTGTGTGTGCTCACTGTGTGTTCTCATTCGATGGCTGTATGCTATCAGTGTTTGTTTGGGGTTAAAAGCCCCTGTCTCTGAGGGTGTTAGCGGGGGTCATCTAAACCGGATCTGCAGCAGAATCGCTTGAGAGGCAGAAGCATAATCTGTAGCTGGCTTTGTGCTCCCAGATTAAAGTGATGATGTTTTAAACCTTTCTCACGGCCACAATATGCCTTTGCTTCTCTCCCTGCTACTCAGTATGTGTGTGACAGCAGATCCACACTGCCGAGTTCAAGAAAAGGACACCTTCCTCGCTATTTATGAAGCGGGGAGCTTTAGAACATTATCTGAAACGACGCATGCATGTTCTATTCATCTATTAATTTGCCATCAGCGTGGTGTAGCTATAGCCTATCTTCTCCAGTGTTTGAGGGGAAACAGCTGCTAATCCTAATCCCCCGTCTCCCCCCACGGGATTCTGTCAAATCACAGGCCCTTTAAAAAGCTCTGGCTGGCTGGTTCCAGGGCCGGTTGAGTGGCTGGCTGACTGGCAGGCTCTAAATGAGAGGACGGACCACGCTTACCCACTCCCGTGACTGACATCCACTAGGCCCCCAGAAAGTATGTCACTTGTTTGTACAAGTATGTACATACGCACACCAGAAATTTCCATTGCACACTGCTCCTCCAGAGGAATCATCCAATACGGTGAAAATAGCTTTACCCATAAACATTTGCAGACGAGAAGTTTATGTCAGAAGGTTTAAATAAATGCATACCATACTGCGAAATGGATTAGAAAAAGGCACCTTTTGGTTTACACACCCAGCCCAAAATGTTCGTTGCTGTAAACGACGTTCTGAAAAACAGCCTTCAATATTTTAATCTAAAAGAAAACTCACTTACTATCTGGGCGACTGTAGCTCTGGTGGTCCACTGTTTGGTGGTTGTTTGTTACTACCAAGTGCTAGCCTGGCTACATTAAAAGGTACAAAAAAACAAAAAAAAAACTTGTTACTGTGTGGTTGACAGGAAATAGTCAGGCATATCCACTCGTGAAACAACATCACTGTCACACGCTTTTGAGAAAGGAATTAACACATTCTTCCTCTTACAAATGACAAGTAGAACTTCATAAAGCAATTGCTCAATTCAGTACACTCAGGGGTCATGCTGCAGTCTCGATTTGTCTGGTATGACCAGTACAGGGTGACCATATGTTACCGCACGTTTATGCATGCGCTCATGCAAGCACCGTAGGCGTACACATATTGACTGCACCATTCAACAACATAGACACCATGAATACAGTTTTTCGTTGCCGGGTACCTTACAAAGGGAGGAGTAATTCTCTTGGAGCTCTTTAGAAGAGATAGACTGTCTCTACAGCATGGCAGAAGAACATAACGATTGTGTATGTAAATACTGAAAACAAGTATATTATAGTTATTTGTTGTCATGGTTACGATAATAAACACATGGTTATGGTTGTGGAATGGCCAGCTGTTTCCCAATCCAGGGGGTATGTGGACAATGTAGGCCAGACTGTCTCAGTTCGGCCTGTAGCCGTCATATATACGCGAAGACCGAACTGAAATGAGAAAGCCTGGTCAATGAAGAATTTCAGTTTACCAGCTGTGCCCACCCGTACCCTTTCTTCACAAAGCACCACTCGTGTCGCCTAGCAACCTTGACAACATGTAACTTTTTGCAAAAACCTGAGGTTTTAAGCTGTTCAACTGAGCTGAAACCCAATACTTACATTTAAAAGTGTAATCCCCAGTTTCTTTGTCACTGTTGTTTGTGCCATATTATCTTCATCAATGGCACACAATGAATCTTGGGATAGGTTGGGCCATGAAGGAGCCACCTGTTACAGCCTTCGTTACCCAAGAAAAGAGGCTGAATTTGAAGGAGCCTTCAAGATGGGACGGCCTAGTTGCACCTCTGTGACGCTATTGATCTTCAAATGCAGGCTCAGAAGGATGTGCTACCTAAGTTGGGACACAGCCAACGTTAACTAAACAAAACAAATGGTTGTCTCCTGTGTGAAAGCCCATCAATTCACTCCAACCTTCCTTCCTCCTAACGTGGACTTTGCCGCTCTATATATTATGTCACATGACTTCCTCCTTTGCTCCCATCATAATTACTATGGCTGCTACAGGTCGCGTAACATTAAAACATAACTAGGGGTTATAATAAGATGCTTGTACAGATGACCCATGGGCTTATTTTTTACTGGATCATCTTTGAAAAACATGTATAAAACATAGTGGAAACATCATTTTCATTTGAAGAATGTTACAGTTTTCTTCTGGCACCATATTGGTCTCTTCAGTGGTCACATGTTTTATGGACATCATGATTTATATCACATTTTTATCAACTTTTACTTTTCTTTTTTAAATTCCCAGCATTCCTGCACATATTCAATTTAATAGTTGGATGGAATCACACTTACAAGCTAATTTTAAACCATTGGAAGACCAAAACTGCAATGTTAAATGTTGTAGACAGGTCTTTGCATCACTGACTGAAGTTGATCAACTGAGAATCACTGTGTTGGTAACAAATAAAATAAACCTTTTTAAAACTACCAGAACTCGAGTGTGTCAGGATTTCGGATCCTTTATTCTGACTACATCCACCACAAGCTCTTAAAACGTACAGTACACTGTATGCTTTTTTTTTATGCATCTCATGAACTGTAAAACCCTGAAGCAGTTTCTCTTCTCTGAAACTCTGAAAGTCTGCAGTACCGTTTCTAACTTTCACTCTCCAGCACAAACACTAATATCGGACTTGTCCATCAGCCGTTCTCACATCAGTCATTTCAGATAATGACTCTCAGCTGGGAGACACAGAGAGTGGAGGGACGTGGAGACTGAGCAGAGAGTATCAGCCGACACGTTTGCGCTTGCGTCCCTCCCTTATTCTTGGTCTATAAGGATGAGATGGGGATGAGGAGTGCGCGGGTAACTATCAGTTATCAGCGTGAGGATTACGGACTGTCATCAGCAGCCATATGCCTCATATTACCCTCCTGATGACACTAGATGGAGAGAGGGAAGAGAACGAGGAGGAGGAGGCTCGGGGGAAGGATTACGCCCGCTCTAAGATTTCAGGGTAAAAGTCAGGTAGACAACAGAGTCTGTTAGAGTAAAGCCTGATAAATGTATGGAGTCTGATGTATGAACGAACACTCTTATATGCACATAAATTCATGCAGATACATATTAAGCCCTGCAGCAGAAGCACTTTTCACTACTGGGTTCCTATCACAGAAAGCCAAGCTAAACACAATACAAGTTCCTGTTGTAGAAATGTGTGTGTGTGTGTGTGTGTGTGTGTGTGCGCGTGCGCGCGCATGTATGCAGTGCTGGCTGTATACACAGAATGTAGAGCCTTATGGTAAAGCTGACATGCTTCTTTCCAAGTTTTTTGCCTCTGGCTATGCATGTTGACTATTATTCAGTACAATGGACACATATGTGCTCTTCATTGATCACATAGAGAGAAATAAGCACTTGTGTGTGTGTGTGGCGACAGCAATACAGTAAGTGTTTCCATGTGCTTCTCTTAGTCATGAAGACACACATAAACACACACAGACTGACAAGCATGCTGGCATATCCATGTCAACAAAAACTCACACACAGAAACAGAAACAGAGCTCATGTGACTCATTAGGTGACTCAAGTCTTGACAGTAAAAATAACATCTGAAAACATTTACCGTATATTCATTAACAGTTGGTCCAACTCATGACGAGAAGCACTTTAATGGATCTCCATCAAATGCACCTTGCCAGCTAAGCTAACTCTGAGGCTGCTCCATAAGTATGTGCAGCTATGCGTTTTCAAACATCTCCCTCTTCTTCTTCCTAATTCCACTTCCTCGTTCACCATAGTTCCTGTGTGCTATCGCCGGGCTATTTCGGTGCATTCACACAAAAAGAGAAACCACATAGAAGATTTGCTGAAAGTAGGACCAAGTTCACAGCAGAGAAAAGAATGACTTTATTAGATAATCTCACACTTTTAAGAGCTACAAAGTGATAATATTGAACACCTAATGTATTCTGATTTAGGTTTTGCTCAAATTCCTGCTGTTTGGATAGTAGGCTTAATAAGATTTTTTTTATGTGATCCACAATGAGTTTTGTGCTGCTTTTCATCATAAGGTATTCTTTAAGTTTAACCCTAAAGATTCTTGCATCAAAACAGCAAAAGTCTTTAATCAAAATTACAATGTAAGTTTAATAAGATGCTGATGAAAGCCATTATATTTGTCTTAATCTCCTTCAAAGAAAAGCTAGATGGGGCTCCAGCTTTAATGTAGTGGATTAATTATAAAAATCTGCAAGAAAGTGTTTCTACAACTCTGGACATCAATGGTTTTCATGTTCCAGTACTGTTGAACCATACTCAAAGTGAATGCATAATTAATCAGGGTAACTTGTGTTGTCTTTATCTGATTAATAGTCATTTGTGTTGTTAATATAATGTTTGCGTGACATCTCATGACTAAAATACTTCCATATCAGCATCATTACACTGGCATGCTCCAAGACTGATTGAGCGTGTTTGCTAGTTTTCCTCATCAGCCGCCACAGCAGACCACCATGAAGACGAGAGGAGTGGCAGAGGCACTTAGCATGTAAAAAGACCATATGTGTGAGCATGAGTGTGGGCACAGAGAAATGATATGCCTGTGGTCCTGCCTGGGCTTATGTGAGTCTGTGGGAGGCAGAGTATGACTTTGTTCATACTGTAGTATATTTGTGTGAGTGCCATGGTCTACACGTGTGGGTGTGTGCACTTTTTCCACAGGCTGTCACTCGTGCTGCTGCTGCTGAGTCTTTGGTAAGTTACAGTGCCTGTGTGATTGTGTGTGTGTATGTTTCTCTGTGTGTGTTTAAGCTTTTGTTTAATTTCTACTTCCTGTTTTATTCTTGGCCTAATCCAAACGCAACACAGCTGTGCAGTCAGCCAGAGAAAGAGGGCTTGGGGGATGGGTTGCCAGGTCCTGGTGAGTGCAGCCATGCTCTACAACTGCTACCAACAGATGGAAGGGAAATGGGGTTACCAGCTTGGGCTTATCCTCTCTTTGTAGGCCAGACTGACCCCCCCTCCCCAATGCACACACACACACACGCACACACACACACACACACACACACACACACATGCACACACTCCCCCACCCCCTCATTTGGTCATAACACTAGGCTTAAATCTCTATATTTTGGTGTTAGCTTTTTTCTTTTCCACAGTAGTTTGATGCATGGTCTATGGAAGACCATTCCTGCCACTCCCTCACTATCACATAACTTTAACTTAAATGAGTTAATTCTTTGACATACAATTTCACAATTCTGATTTTTGACTTTGTGAGTTATAATTACTTCACAGTGGCGTGCAGTGACTTTTACAGAACCAAAGAATTGACTACAGAATTGTTTGGGCATTATGTTACATGGTTAACTATAAATGTGTAAATTGGATAAGCTGTGAAAGTATTCCTTGCAAAGAGTTATTAAAAGCTGCTTCACAATACACCTTAACTTGGCATAGTCACACATGTTGACCAAGGTGATTTGTAATACAACTTATACTGATTTGAGATGATAAATCACAATGTAATTTGCTTGTTTACTTATTACTGCCACCAAACCAGAGCTTCAGCCATTGTTGTCCTTATAATACAAGAGGTTATAAAATGCCCAGAGCAGCGCTACATCTTCAGGGCAGATTTGAGGCTGGGGCTAGCTGGTTAGCGTGCTAACTTTCTCAACGTTGACTTTGTTCTCCATTGCTCGGAACAGCTCGTGGCGAGCAAAGGAATGAAGGTTGATGCTTACCTTGCAATGTTTATACGAGACAGGTAAGTAAACAGTTGTTAATGCTAACGCTGTCTATGTATCAATAGCCAAACTTACAAATAGCTCCTTTAACACTTAGCAGGAAAAGATTTTAGTAATTTTCTAATGCGCAAGTAGTTTCCATACACATCTGGGGAAGTGTATAGTAGTGTGAGCCGTATCCAAGGGCGTGGGTTTGCATATGGACAGTTGGGACATGTCCCTGCCTCACAGTCAGAAGGTCGTGGGTTCGAAACCCAGTCCTTAGATTTTTGTCGAGTCTGCATGTTCTCTCTGTACTTGCGTGGGTTCTGTAAATACTAAGACATTTTATGGTTTACTATACTATCATGTTTTTATGACTTTTTTGCCTTACTGTACTATGACTTTTTAATGACTTTTTATGTATTGTTATAATATGACGTTCTTATTCTTTATTATAATATGGTGCTGTTTTTTACTTTTTGTGCCTTATTATACTATGACATTTTTTTGTCTTACTATGCTATGTTGTTTTTCTGATTTTTTTGCTTTACTATACTACGTCACTTTGATAACTTTTTATGCTTTACCATATGATGTAGTTTGTATGTCAATTAATGACTTACTATGACGTTTTCATGCCTTTTTAAGCTATTCCTTGTCGTTTTTATGACATTTTGTGCCTTAGTATGGCATGACGTTTTTATACCTTACTGCACTGACTTTTATGCCTTAAATAGACTTTATCTTTATATTTTTATTGGTTACTGCTGTGAAATATTTTCATGCGGCAGCACCATAGTAGAGTGTTTAGAGCTTTTGCCTCACAGTCGCAGTGTTGTGGGTTCAAATCCACTTCATGGATCTTTGTGTAGTCTGCAGGTTCTCTCTGTACTTGAGTGGGTTCTTTAACTATTATGACATTTTATGGCTTACTACCCATGACGTTTTTTGACGTTTAAGGCCCTACTATAATATGACCTTTTTTGATGTTTAATGCCTTACTATACTATGACATTTCATGCCTTACTATACTATGACGTTTTCATGACTTTTTAAGCCTTACTGTACTATGCCGTTTTTTTCACTTTTTAGGCCTCACTATACTATGATGTTTTTTGACGTTTTTATGCCTTAGCATACTATGACGATTTTTTGATGTTGTTGAAACTTACTGTATACTATACTATGTCGTTTTCATGACTTTTTATGCCATACTATACTATGACGTATTTTCATGTTTTTATACCGTGCTACACTATATTGTTTTTTCACTTTTTAGTCCATACTACACTATGTCGTTTTTGTAACTTTATATGCCTTACCATACTATGACGTGTTTTCACGTTTGTGTGCCTTACTATACTATGTCGTTTTCATGACGTTTTTATACCTTACTATAGTATCAAGTTTTTTTTAACCTTTTTATGCCTTACTACACTATGACGTTTTTTGACATTGTTGAAACTTACTGTACTATTACATTTTATACCTCACTATTCTATGACGTTTTTATGACTTTTGATGCCTTACTATAGTATGTTGTTTTTTTGACTTTTTAGGCATTATTATACTATGTCGTTTTCATGATGTTTTGTGCCTTACTATACGTTTTTTAACCTTATTATGCCTTAACATACTGTGACGTTTTTTGATGTTGTTGAAACTTACTGTACTATAACTTTTTAATACATCACTATTCTGTAATGTTTTTTTCACTTTTTATACCATACTATACTATGTCGTTTTTTTTTACTTTTTATGCCTTACTATACAATGTCATTTTCATGACGTTTTATGCCTTACTATACTATGATGTTTTTTGACCTTTTTATGCCTTAGCATTATATGACGATTTTTGACATGTTGAAACTTATTGTACTATTACGTTTTATACCTCACTAGTCTATGATGATTTTTCAATTTTTATGCCATATTATACTATGTTTCATGACTTTTTATGCCTCACTATACTATGTCATGTTTGTGATTTTTTTATGCCTATGTCGTTTTTTGACGTTGTAACTTACTGTAGTATTAAGTTTTATACCTCACTTTTCTATGATGTTTTTTCATTTTTTATACCATACAATACTATGATGTTTTTATGACTTTTTATATCTTACTATACCATGTCATTTTTTTTCACTTTTTAGGCCTTACTATATACACTGTCGTTTTTTTCACTTTTCATGCCTTACTATACTATGTCGTTTTTTTCACTTTGTAGGCCTTACTTATACTATGACGTTTTTTTTTCAATTTTTATGCCTTACTATACTATGTCGTTTTTTTTCAATTTTTATGCCTTACTATACTATGTTGTTTTTATAGCTTTTTATGCCATAATATACTATGTTGTTTTAATGACTTTTTATGCTCTACTATACTATGTCGTTTCCATGAATTTTTATGCCTCACTATACTATGTCATGTTTATGACGTTTTATGCCATACTATACTATGTCGTTTTTTTCACTTTTTATGCCTTACTATACTATGTCGTTTTTTTTAACTTTTTATGCCTGACTATACTATGTCGTTTTTTAAAATTTTTATGCCTTACTATACTATGTCATGTTTATGACTTTTTATGCCATACTATACTATGTCGTTTTTTTTTACTTTTTATGCCTGACTATACTATGTCGTTTTTTCACGTTTTTATGCCTTACTATACTATGTCATTTTTATGGCTTTTTATGCCTTACTATACTATGTCGTTTTTTTCACTTTTTATGCCTTACTATACTATGTCGTTTTTTTTAACTTTTTATGCCTGACTATACTATGTCGTTTTTTAAAATTTTTATGCCTTACTATACTATGTCATGTTTATGACTTTTTATGCCATACTATACTATGTCGTTTTTTTTTACTTTTTATGCCTGACTATACTATGTCGTTTTTTCACGTTTTTATGCCTTACTATACTATGTCATGTTTATGACTTTTTATGCCATACTATACTATGTCCTTTTTTTTTACTTTTTATGCCATACTATACTATGTCGTTTTTTCATGTTTTTATGCCTTACTATACTATGTCATGTTTATGACTTTTTATGCCATACTATACTATGTCGTTTTTTAACTTGAAAAAAAACAGACATAGTAACTAGTAAGGCATAAAAAATGGATATAAAAAGACATAAGTAAATAAGGCATAAAAACTTTGAAAAAACCGTCATAGTATGCGTATGGCATAAAAGTTATAAAAAACCAGACATAAGTATAGTGAAGGATAAAAATTGAAAAAACATCATAGTATAAGTAATGGCAATAAAAATCTTAAAAAACGACATAGTAATAGTATGGCCTAAGAAAGTGAAAATAACGACATATGTACGTATGGCATACAAAAGTCGAAAAAAACGTCATAGTAAATAGTATGGCATATAAAAGTGAAAAAAAACGACATTAGTAATAAATAAGGTATAAAAACTTGAAAAAACGTCATAGTATAGTAATGGCATAAAGAAGCTATTAAAAACGACATAGTATAGTATAGTGCCATAAAAACGTGAAAAAACGTCTAGTTTATAAGTAAGGCAATAAAAAGTGAAAAAAAGACATAAGTATAAGTAAGGCATAAAAACTTGAAAAACGTCATAGTATAGTATGGCAATTAAAAAGTTTATAAAAACGAATAGTATAGTATGGCCTAAAAAGTGAAACAATAAACGACATAGTAAATCGGTATGGCAAATAAAAGTCGAAAAAACGTCATAGTAATAGTATGGGCATAAAACGTGAAAAAACGACATAGTAATACATAAGGGCATAAAAAGCGTGAAAAAACGTCATAGTATATAAGGCATAAAAAGTGAAAAAAACGACATAGTATTAGTAACCCGGCATAGAAAACTTGAAAAAACGTCATAGGTATAGTATGGGGCATATAAAGTGAAGAAAACGATCATCGTATTAGTAATGGCATGACCAAAGTGAATAAAAAACGTCATAGTATAGTATGGCATAAAAGTAAAAAAACGCCATAGTAATAGTATGGCCCTAAAAGTGAAAATAACGACATAGTATTCGTATGGCAATTAAAAGTCGAAAAAACGTCATAGTAAATAGTATGGCCTAAAAGTGAAAAAAAAACGACATAGTAATAGTAAGGATAAACCACTTGAAAAACGTCATAGTCTAGTATGCAATAAAAAAGTGAAAAAAACGAGCATAGTATACGTATGGCATAAAAAAGCCATAAAAACCGACATAGTAATAGTAAAGGCATAAAAAAGTGAAAAAAACAACATAGTATAGTATGGCATAAAAAGGTCATAAACATGACATCAGTATATGTAAATGGCAAATAAAAAGTGAAAAAAACGACATAGTATAGTATGGCATAAAAAACGTGAAAAAACGACATAGTATAGTTATGGCAATAAAAAAGTGAAATAACGACAATGTATAGTAAGGCATAAATAATTGAAAAAAACGATAGTAATAGTAATGGCATAAAAAGGAAACAAACGACATAGTAATAATAAGGCATATAAAAACTTTGAAAAAACGTCATTAGTATATGTATGGCATAAAAAAGTTATAAAAACGACATAGTAATAAGTAAGCGCATAAAAACTTGAAAAACATCATAGTATAGTATGGCATAAAAAGCTATAAAAACGACAATAGTATGTATGGCCAAAAAGTGAAAATAACCGACCATAGTTACTCGTATGCCGCATAAAAAGTCGAAAAACGTGCATACGCTATCCAGTAATGGCATAAAAGTGAAAAAAACGAACATAGTATAATAGTCATAAAAACGTGAAAAAACGTCTAGTATAGTTTAAAGGCATAAAAAAGTGAAAAAACGACATAGTCATGTTAGGCCATAAAAACTTGAAAACTCAATAGTATAGTATGGGCATAAAAAGTGGAAAAACGACATAGTATAGTATGGCATAAAAAGTCATAAACATGACATAGTAATAGTATGGCATAAAAAGCGACCAAAATGACATAGTATAGTATGGCATAAAAAAGTGAAAAAAAACGACATAGTATCGTATGGCATAAAAAGTCGAAAACGTCATAGTAATAGTATGGCATAAAAAGCTAATAAAAACGACATAAGGGTATAGTATGGCCCTAACAACAGTGAAAATAACGACATAGTATCGTATGGCATAAAAAGTCGAAAAACGTCAATAGTAAATAGTATGGCATAACAAGTGAAAAAAAACCGACATAGTATAGTATGGCCTAAAAAGTGAAAATCACGACATTTTAGTATGTATGGCATAAAAAAGTGAAAAACGACATAGTATATATGGCATAAAGAACGTGAAAAAACGACATAGTATAGTAATGGCCTAAAAAGTGAAAATAACGACATAGTATAGTAAATGGCATAAAAAGTGATAAAAAACGACCATAGTAAATGTAGGCATAAAATTGAAAAAACGTCAAAGTATAGTAAGGCATCAAAAAACGTGAAAAAACGTTCATAGTATCGTAATGGCATAAAAAGTGAAAAAAACGAACATAGTATAGTATGGCATAAAAAGTGAAATATAACGACATAGTATACGTATGGCATAAAAAAGCTATAAAACCGACATGGTATATATGTAAGCGCATAAAAACTTGAAAAAAACGTCATAGTCATAGTAATGGCAATAAAGTGAAAAAAACGACATAGTTATAGTATTGGGCATAAAAAAGTCATAAACATGCATAAGTCTAGTAAGGCATAAAAAGCGAAAAAAAACGACATAGTATAGTATGGCATAAAAAGTGAACAAAAACGACAATAGTATGTAATGGCGCATAAAAAGTCGAAAAAACTTTTCATAGTAATAGTAATGGAATAAAAAGCTATAAAACGACATAGTATAGTATGGCCTAAAAGTGAAAATAATCGACATAGTATCGTATGGCATAAAAAGTTCAAAAAACGTCATAGTATAGTATGGCAATAAAAGTAAACCCAAACGACAATAGTATAGTATGGCGCTAAAAAGTGAAAAAACGACATAGTTAATAAGTATGGCATAGAAAAAGGGGGTCATCAACATGACATAGTAATAGTATGGCATAAAAAGTGAATAAACAAAACGACATAGTATTATGTATGGCATAAAAACGTGAAAAACGACATAGTATATGTATGGCATAAAAAGTGAAAATAACGACATACGTATAGTAAGGCATAAAAATGGAAAAAACGACATAGTATAATAAGGCATAAAAACTTGAAAACGTCATAGTTTAGTATGGGACATTCAAAAGTTAATAAAAAACGACATATTATTAGTAAGGCAATAAAAAACTTGAAACCAACATCAATAGTATAGTATGGCATAGAAAAGCTATTAAAAACGACATAGTATAGTATGGCCTAAAAAGTGGAAAATAACGACATAGTATCGTAATGGCTTAATAAAGTCCGAAAAAAAAAACGTCATAGTATAGTATGGCATAAAAAGTGGAAAAAAACGACATAGTAATATAAAGGCATAAAAAAGTGAAAAAACGTTCATAGTTTAATAGTAAGGGCATAAAAAGTGACAAAAACGACATAGTATAGTAAGGCATAAAAACTTGAAAACGTCATAGTATAGTATGGATAAAAGTTGAAAAAAAACGACATAGTATAGTATGGCATAAAAAGTCATATAACATGACATAGTATATATGGCATAAAAAGCGAAAAAAACGACATAGTAATAGTAATGGCATAAAAAGTTGAAAAAAACGACATAGTATCGTATGGCATAAAAAGTCGAAAAAAACGTTCATAGTCTAGTATGGCCTAAAAGTGAACAAAAACGACATAGTATAGTATGGCATCAAAAGTCATAAAACATGACATTAGGGTATGTATGGCATAAAAAATGCTATAAAAACGACATAGTAATAGTAACATGGCCTAAAAAAGTGAAAATAACGACATAGTATCGTATGGCATAAAAAGTCGAAAAAACGTCATAGTATAGTAGTGGCATAACAAGTGAAAAAAACGACATAGTATAGCTATGGCCTAAAAAGTGAAAATAACGAACAATAGTATAGGCGTAATGGCATAAAAAGTGAAATAAAACGACATAGTATAGTAATGGCATAAAAACTGAAAAAAACGACATAGTATAGTAATGGCCTAAAAAGTGAAAATAACGACATAGTATAGTATGGCAAATCAAAAGTGAAAAAGAACCGACATGTATAGTACGGCATAAAAACTTGAAAAAACGTCAAAGTATAAGTAAGGCAAAATAAAAACGTGAAACAACGTCTAGTAATAGTATGGCATAAAAAGTGAAAAAACGACATAGTATAGTATGGGCATAAAAAGTGAAATAACGACATAGTAATAGTATGGCATAAAAAGCTTATAAAAACGACATGCGTAATAGTAAGGCATAAAAACTTGAAAAAACGTACATATGTATATATGGCATAAAAATGTGAAAAAACGACATAAGTATAGTATGGCACTAAAACGTATAAACATGACATAGTATAGTAAGGCAAAAAAGCGAAAAAAACGACATAGTATAGTATGGCATAAAAAACTATAAAAAACGACATAGTAATAGTATGGCCTAAAAAAGTGAAAATAAACGACATATATCTGTAATGCAATAAAAAAGTCGAAAAAAAACGTCATAGATAGTATGGGCATAAAAAAGTGAAAAAAACGACATAGTATAGTATGGCTAAAAAACGTGAAAACAACGACATAGTATAGTATGGCATAAAAAGTGAAAAAAACGACATAGTATAGTAAAATGGCATAAAAAACCGTGAAAAAACGACATAGTATAGTAATGGCCTAGAAAAAGTGAAAAATAAACGACATTGTATAGTTATGGCATAAAAAAGTGAAAAAAACGACATAGTATAAAGTAAGGCATAAAAAAGCTATAAAAAACGACATGGTAAATAAGTAAGGCATAAAAACTTGAAAAAACGTGCATAGTAATAGTATGGCATAAAAAAAGTGAAAATAACGACAATAGTATAGTAAGGCATAAAAACTTGAAAAAAACGTCATAGTATTAGTTATGGCATAAAACAAGCTATAAAAACGACATAGTTAGTATGGCCTAAAAAGTGAAAAAAACGACATAATATCGTCATGGCATAAAAAGTCGAAAAAAAGTTCCATAGTAGTATAAATGGCATAAAAAGTGAAAAAAACTGACATAGTATAGTATGGCATAAAAAGCCAATAAAAACGACATAGTATAGTAAGGCATAAAAAGTGAAAAAAACAACATAAGTTATAGTAACTGGCATAAAAAGTCATAAACATGAACATAGTATAGTATGGCATAAAAAGTGAAAATAACGACATAGTATCGTATGGGATAAAAAGTCGAAAAAAAACGTCATAGTATAGTAGGCAAATAAAAAGTGAAAAAAACGACATAGTATAGGTAAGGCAACATACAAAAGTAAAAAAAAACGACATAGTATAAGTATGGCATTAAAAGTGGAAAATAACGAACATAGTATATGTAAGGCATAAAAGTGAAAAAAACGACATAGTTTAGTATGGCAAATAAACAGTGAAAAAAACGACACATAGTAGTAGTAGGCATAAAACTTGAAAACGTCAATAGTATAGTATTGGCATAAAAAGCTATAAAAACGACATAGTATAGTAAGGCATAAAACCGTGAAAAAAACGACATAGTATAGTAAGGCATAAAAACTTGAAAAAACGTCATACGGTAATAGTATGGCAAAAAAAGCTACTAAAACGACATAGTTTAGTTATGGCTAAAAAGTGCAAAAAAACGACATAGTAAATAGTAAGGCATATAAAATTGGAAAAAAAAACGACATACGTATAGTAAGGCATAAAAAGTAAAAAAAAACGACATAGTATAGTATGGCATAAAACAGTGCCAAATAACGACATAGTAAGTAAGGCATAAAAAGTGAAAAAAACGACATAGTTTTAGTATGGCATAAAAAAGTGGAAAAACAAACGACAATAGTATAGTAGGCATAAAAATTGAAAAAAACGACATAGTATAGTAGGCATAAAACCTTGAAAACAAAACGACATAGTATAATAAGGCATACAACACTTGAAAAAACGTCATAGTAATAGTATGGAATAAAAAGTGAAAAAAAACGACATAAGTATAGTATGGCATAAAAAGCCATAAAAACGACATAGTATAGTAAAGGCATAAATAAGCCATAAAACCGACATAGTATAGTATGGCATAAAAAGTGAAAAAAACGACATAGTTTAGTATGGCATAAAAAGTGGAAAAAAAACGACATAGTTAGTACGAGCATAAAAACTTTTGAAAAACACGTCATAGTAATAGTTACATGGCATAAAAGCTATAAAAACGAGCATAGTATAGTAAGAAGGATAAAACGTTTGAAAAAACGTCATAAGTATAGTATGGCATAAAAAGTGAAAAAAAACGACATAAGTAATAGTATGGCATTAAAAAGTGAAAAAACGACATAGTATCGTATGCATAAAAAGTCGAAAAACGTCATAGTAATAGTAATAGGCATAGAAAAGCTATAAAACGACATAGTATAGTATTGGCCTAAAAAAGTGAACCATAACGACATAGTATCGTAATGGCATAAAAAGTCGAAAAAAACTCATAGTATAGTATGGCATAAAAGTGAAAAAAACGACATAGTATAGTATGGCATACAAAGCCATAAAAACGACATAGTATAGTAAGGCAATAAAAAGTGAAAAAAACAATCATAGTATAGTATGGCATAAAAAGTCATAAACATGACATAGTATAGTATGGCATAAAAAGTGAAAAAAACGTCATAGTATAGTATGGCATAAAAAGTGAAAAAAACAACATAGTTATAGTATGGCATAAAAAGTCATAAACAGTGACATAGTAATCGTATGGCCTAAAAAGTCGAAAAAACTGTCATAGTATAGTATGGCATAAAAAGTGACAAAAAACCGACATAGTAAAAATAGTACAGGCATAAAAAGTAAAAAAAAACGTCCATAGTATAGTTTATGGCATAATAACGAAGTGAAAATAACGACATAGTTATAGTAAGGCATAAAAGTGAAAAAACGACATAGTTTAGTAATGGCAATAAAAAGTGAAAAAAAACGAACATAGTATATGTAAGGCATAAAATCTACTTGAAAAAACGTCATTAGTATAGTATGGCATATAAAGCTATAAACGAATAGTATAGTAAGGCAATAAAAACGTTGAAAAAACGTCATAGTATATGTCTGGCATATAAAAAGTGAAAAAAAACGACAATGTATAGTATGGCATAAAAAGTGAAAAAAAAGACATAGTAATCGTATGGCATAAAAAGTCGAAAAAACGTCAATAGGTATAGTAATGGCATCAAAAGGTCTAATAAAAACGACATAGTATAGTATGGCCTAAAAAAGTGACAATAACGACATAGTATACGTAAAGGGCATCAAACACCCTCTGAAAAAAACGTTTCATACGTATAGTATGGCAATACAAAAAGCTATAAAAACGAACATAGGTATAGTAAGGCATAAAAAACGTGAAAAAACGACATAGTATAGTAAGGCGCATAACACTTGAAAAACGTCATAGTACATAGTATGGGCTATAAAAAGCTATAAAAACGACATAGTATACGTATGGCTAAAAAGTGAAAAAACGACATAGTATCGTAATGGGCATAAAAGTCCGAAAAAACGTCATAGTATAGTATGGCATAAAAGGCTATAAAACGAATAGTATAAGTATGCGCCTACAAAGTGAAAAAAACCAATAGTAATCGTATGGCATAAAAAGTCGAAAAAAACGTCATACGTATGAGTATGGCTAAAAAGCTATTAAAAAACGACATAGTTATAGTATGGCCTAAAAAGTGAAAAATAACGACAATGAGTAATCCGTATGGCATAAAAAGTCGAAAAACCCGTCATAAATAGTAATGTATGTGCATAAAAAGTGAAAAAACGACATAGTATAGTATGGCATAAAAAGTGAACAAAAACAACATAGTATAGTATGGATTAAAAAAGGTCATAAACAGATGACAATAGTATAGTATGGCATAACAAAGTGAAAATTAACGACATAGGTATCGGTAATGGCATAAAAAGTCGAAAAAAACGTTTCATAGTATAGTATGGCAATAAAAGTGAAAAAAACGACCATATGTATAGTTAAGGCATAAAAACAGTAAAAAAAAACGACATAGTATAGTATGGCTATAAAAAGGTTGAAAATAACGACATAGTATAGTAGGCAATAAAAAGTGAAAAAAACGGGACATAGTTTAGTATGGCATAAAAAGTGAAAAAAACGACATATATTAGTAAGGCATAAAAACTTGAAAAAACGTCCATAGTATATGATGGCATAAAACGCTATAAAAAACGACATAAGTATAGTAAGGGCCATAAAAACTTGAAAAACGTCCATACGTATACGTATGGCATAAAAAGTTGAAAAAAACGACATAGTAATAGTATGGGCCTAAAAAGTAAAATAAACGACATAGTAGAGTAAGGCATAAAAATTGAAAAAAACGACATAGTAATATGTAAGGCATAAAAAATTGAAAAAAACGACATAGTATAATAAGGCATACAAACTTGAAAAAACGTCATAGTATAGTATGGCATAAAAAGTGAAAAAAACGACATACGTATAGTATGGCATAAAGAGCCATAAAAAAACGACAATAGTATGTAAAGGCAATAAAAAGCCATAAAACGAACATAGTATAGTATGGCATAAAAAGTGAAAAAAACGACATAAGTTTAGTATGGCATAAAAAGTGAAAAAAACGACATAGTATTAGTACGGCATAAAAACTTGAAAAAAAGACGTCAATAGTATAGTATAGGCATAAAAAGCTTAAAAACGACATAGTATAGTAAGGCATAACGTGAAAAAACGTCCATAGTATGGTATGCATAAAAAGTGAAAAAACGACAAATAGTATAGTATGGCGCATCAAAAAGCTATAAAAATGACATAGTATAGTATGGCCCTAAAAAGTGAAAATAACGACATAGTATCGTATGGCATAAAAGTCGAAAAAAAACGTCATAGTATATAGTATGGCATAAAAAGTGAAATTAAAACGACATAGTATAGTATGCATAAAAAGTCCCATAAAAACGACATAAGTATAGTAAGGCATAAAAAAAGTGAAAAAAACAACATAGTATAGTATTGGCATAAAAAGTCCATAAATGACATAGTATTAGTATGGCAATAAAAGTGAAAATAACGACATAGTATAGTAAGGCATAAAAAGTGAAAAAAAACGACATAGTTTAGTAAATGGCAATAAAAAGTGAAAAAAAAACGACATAGTATAGTAAGGCATAAAAATTGAAAAAACCGACATAGTATAAGTAAGGCATAAAAAATTTGAAAAAAAACGCCATAGTATAATAAGGCATAAAAACTTGAAAAAACGTTCATAGTAATTAGTCATGGCCATAAAAGTGGAAAAAAAACCGACTAGTATACGTATGGCATAGAAAAGCCATAAAAACGACATACTATACTATGTCGTTTTTATGGCTTTTTATGCTTACATACTAATGTCGTTTTTATGGCCTTTTTATGCCCATACTAATACTATGTCGTTTTTTTGCACTTTTATGCATACTATACTATGACGTTTTTTCAAGTTTTTATGCCTTATTATACTATGTCGTTTTTTTCAATTTTATGCCTTACTATACCTATGTCGTTTTTTTCAGAGGTTTTTATGACCTTACTATATATGTCGTTTTTTTCTACTTTTTATTGCCATACTACACTATGTACGTTTTTTGACATTTGTAATTACTGCTTTACTTATACTACTATTCGTTACGTTTCTAACTTTTGATGCCACTTACTATAGCTATGTATGTTTTTTTTGACTTTTTATGCATTATAATACTATGTCGTTTTTCATGATTTTATGTGCCTTAACTATACTATGTCTGTTTTTTAGACCTTTTTATGCCTACATACTCACGTTTTTGAATGTGTTGCTTTCGTTTAATTTTTAAACATCTTTCTTAATGTCCTTATACATATACTATGTCGTTTTTTTAACTTTTTATGCAACATTACTATGTACGTTAATTGTCACTTTTTGCATTTATATGTCACACCTTTTTATAAGTTTTTTGCCTTATAACTAATGTCGTTTTTTTTCACTTTTTATGCCATACTATACTATGAACGTTTTTTCAGTTTTTATTGCCTTACCAATACTATGTCGTTTTTATAACTTTTTATGGCCATACTATAGTATGACGTTTTTTCAACGTTTTTATGCCTTACTATACTAATGTGTTTTTTTTTGACTTTTTTATGCCATACTAAACTATGTCGTTTTTTTTCACTTTTTTATGCCATACTAATACTATGTCGTTTTTTTTCACTTTTTATGCTTACTATACTATGTCGTTTTTTATGCTTTTATGCATACTATCTATGTCGTTTTTTTTAATTTTTTATGCATATCTATACTATGACGTTTTTTTCAAGTTTTTATGCTTATATACTATGTCGTTTTTTTTCAATTTTTATGCCTTACTAATACTATGTCGTTTTTTTTCAGTTTATGCCTTACTATAACTATGTCGTTATTTTTCACTTTTGAGGCATACTAAATACTATGTCGTTTTTTTCACTTTTTATGCCATACTATAACTATGACGTTTTTTCAAGGTTTTTATGCCTTACTATTACTATGTCGTTTTTATAGCTTTTTATGCCATACTATACTATGCGTTTTTTAAGTTTTTTATGGCATACTATAACTATGTCCGTTTTTTCACTTTTTATGCCATACTAATACTATGTCGTTTTTTTCCTTTTTATGCCTTACTATACTATGTCGTTATTTTCACTTTTATGGCATACTATACTATGTCGTTTTTTTTTAGCTTTTATGCTTACTATACTATGTCGTTTTTTTGACTTTTTATGCCATACTATACTATGCGTTTTTTTCACTTTTTATGCCATACTATACTATGTCGTTTTTTCACTTTTTTTATGCATACTATACTATTCATGTTTATGCTTTTTTGCCATACTATACTATGTTGTTTTTTTTCATTTTATGCATAACTATACTATGTCGTTTTTTTTCACTTTTTATGCGCCATACTATACTATGTCGTTTTTTTTCACTTTTTATGGACATACTATACTATGTGTTTTTTCACTTTTTAGGCCATACTATACTATGTCGTTTTATAGCTTTTATGCCATACTCATACTATGACGTTTTTTCACTTTTTATGCTACGTATACTATGTCATGTTTATGACTTTTTAGCCATACTATACTATGTCGTTTTTTATAGCTTTTTATGCCAACTATACTTATGACGTTTTTTCGACTTTTGTGATGCCATACGATCTAATGTCGTTTTTTTACTTTTAGCCATACTAATACTATGTCGTTTTTATAGCTTTTTATGCCATACTATACTATGACGTTTTTTCAAGTTTTTATGCCTTACTATACTAATGTCGTTTTTTACGTTTTTATGCGCTTACTATACTATGTCGTTTTTTAGCTTTTTATGCCATACTATACTATGACGTTTTTTCAATTTTTTTATGCCTTACTTATACTATGTCGTTATTTTCACTTTTTAGGCCATACTATACTATGTCGTTTTTACTTTTTATGCCATACTATACTATGCGTTTTGTTCGACTTTTTATGCATACGATATACTATGTCGTTTTTTTCACTTTTTATGCCTTACTATACTATGTCGTTTTTTTACTTTTTTATGCCATACTATACTATGATTTTTTTCAAGGTTTTTATGCCTTACTATACTATGTCGTTTTTATAGCTTTTTATGCTACTAATACTATGACGTTTTCAAGTTTTTATGCCTACTATATATGTCGTTTTCACTTTTTTATGCCATACTAACTTATGTCGTTTTTTCACTTTTTATTGCCTATACTATGTCTATGTCGTTATTTTCACTTTTTATGCCATACTATACTATGACGTTTTTTTTTACTTTTTATGCCTTACTAATAGCTATGTCGTTTTTTTCACTTTTTATGCAATACTATAACTATGACGTTTTTTCGACTTTTATGCAATTACGTATACTATGTCATGTTTATGAACTTTTTATGCCATTACTATACCTATGTTGTTTTTTTCACTTTTTATAGCCTTACTATACTATGAACGTTTTTTTCAACTTTTTTATGCCATGCTATACTATCTGTCATGTTATCTTTTTATGCATACTATACTATGGTTTTTTTTCACCTTTTTAATGCTTAACTAATACTATGGTCGTTTTTATGAGCTTTTTAATGCCATACTATACTATGTCGTTTTTTTCACTTTTTTGCCATACTATACTATGACGTTTTTTCACGCTACACTTTTATGCCATTACGATACTATGTCCGTTATTTTCACGTTTTTACGCCAATACTATACTATCGTCGTTTTTTCACTTTTTATGGCCATACTATACTATGACGTTTTTTAGCACTTTTTATGCTATACGATATAGTCCGTTTTTTTTCACTTTTTTAATGCCATACTAATACTATGTTCAGTTTTTTTTCTTTTTATGCATACTATACTATGCGTTTTTTTCACGTTTTTAGCTTACTATACTATGTCGTTTTTATATGTTTTTTATGGCATACTATACTATGAATCTGTTTTTTAGGTTTTTATGCCTTTACTATACTATGTCGTTTTTTTCACTTTTTATGCATACTAAACTATGTCGTTTTTTTCACTTTTTATGCCATACTATACTATGTCGTTTTTTATCTTTTTATGCCTTACTATACTATGTCGTTTTTATGATAGCTTTTTTATGCCATAACTATACCTATGTACGTTTTTTTCACATTTTTATGCCATACTATACTGATGACGTTTTTCGTCAAAGTTTTTAAATGCCTATTTATACTATGTGCTGTTTAATTTTTATGCCTACTATACCATGTCGTTTTTTCAATTTTTATGCCTTACTATACTTATGTCGTTTTTTCACTTTTTATGCCTATAAAACTATGTTCGTTTTTTTTCACTTTTTATGCCTTACTATACTATGTCGTTTTCACTTTTCATGCCCTACTAATACTATGTCGTGTTTTTTTTTACTTATGCCTTACTAACTATGTCGTTTTTTTTTCCAAATTTTTATTGCCTTACTATGACATGTTCCGTTTTTTTCAACTTTTTATGCGATACTAATAAGCTTGTCGTTGTTTTATAGCTTTTTATGCCATACTATACTATGACGTTTTTTCATTTTTTATGCCTACTATACTATTGTCGTTTTGTGCACGTTTTATGCCTACTATACTATGCTCTTTTTATAGGCTTTTTCACTGGCATACTATACTATGTCGTTTTTCACGTTTTTATGCTATATACTATGTCGTTTTTTTTACCTTTTTATGCCATACTATAACTATGTTCGTTTTTTTCACTTTTATGGCTTACTATACTATGTCGTTTTTTTTCACTTTTTATGCCATACTATACTAATGACGTTTTTTACTTTTTATGCCTTAACTATACTATGTCGTTTTTTACTTTTTGGCCTCTATACTATGACGTTTTTTCACATTTTTATGCCATACGATACTATTGTCGTTTTTTCACTTTTTTATGCCCCATTCTATAGCTATGTCTGTTTATGACTTTTTATGCATACTATACTATGTTCGTTTTTTTCAAATTTTTATGCCCTTACTATACTATGTCGTTTTTTCACTTTTTTAATGCATACTATACTATGTCTTTTTTTACTTTTTTATGCCATACTATACTATGACGTTTTTCACTTTTTATGCCATAAACGATACTATGTCGTTTTTTTCACTTTTTAAGGCCATATATACTATGTCGTTTTTATTTAAGCTTTTTCATGCCATACTATACTATGACGTTTTTTCAAGTTTTTATGCCTAATACTATATAGTCTATGTCGTATTTTTTTTTTTCACTTTTTAATGGCCATAGCTATACGTATGACGTTTTTTTCAGTTTTTTATGCTTACTAATACTATGTCGTTTTTATATGACTTTTTTATGCCATACTATACTATGTCGTTTTTTTTCACGTTTTTATGCCATACTATACTATGTCGTATTTTTCATTTTTAGTGCCATAACTATACCTATGTCGTTTTTTCACGTTTTTATGCCATACTATACTATGTGTTTTTTTCACTTTTTATGCCATACTATACTATGTCGGTTTTTTACTTTTTTATGGCCATATATTACTTATGTCGTATTTTTTTCACTTTTTATGCCATACTATACTAGTGAGTTTTTTTGCACGTTTTGTTTTTTTATTTACTAGGTTTTTTTATAGTTTTTATCGCTGATTTTTTTTTTTTTCCTTTTTTGATTCGTTTGCTTTATTTTTGTATCTCTTTTTTTTTTTTTATGCCATACTATACTATGTCGTTTTTTCACTTTTTTAAGCCTTACTATACTATGTCGTTTTATAGTCTTTTTATGCCATACTATACTATGTCGTTTTTTTCGCTTTTATGGCCTACTATACTATGTTCTATGTTAATTGTCACTTTTTAATGCCATACTATACTATGTTCGTTTTTTTCACTTTTTTATGGCCATACTATACTATGACGTTTTTTTCAAGTTTTTATGCCTTACTATACTGTCGTTTTATACTTTTTATGCATCATACTATGTCGTTATTTTACTTTTTATGCCCATACAATATACTATGTCAGTTTTTTCAACTTTTTATGCCATACTATACTATGACGTTTTTTTCACGTTTTTATGCCATACTATACTTTGACGTTTTTTTCAAGTTTTTTTATGCCTTACTATACTATGTCGTTTTTTCACTTTTTTAGCTACTATACTATGTCGTTATTTCATGGCCATACTATCACTATGTACGTTTTTTCACGTTTTTTATGCTTACTATACTATGTCGTTTTTTACTTTTTATGCCATACTAATACTATGTCGTTTTTTTCATTTTGTTAGTGCCTTACTATACTATGTCGTTTTTTACTTTTTATGCCTACTATACTATGTCGTTTTTTTGACTTTTTATGCATAATAACTATGTCGTTTTCATTTTAGTGCATACTAAATATTACATGTCGTTTTTATGCTTTTTATGGCATACTATACTATGTATGTTTTCTTTTTATGCACTATTTTTACTATACTAGTCGTTTTTTTTACTTTTTTATGCTACTATACTATGCGTTTTTTCGACTTTTTATGCCATATATACTATGTCGTTTTTTTCACTTTTTAATGCCATACTATACTTGTCGTTTTTTCTTTTGCCATACTATCTACCTGTCATTTTAACTTTTTATGCCCATACTATACTATGTCGTTTTTATTCTTTTACATGCCATACTATACTATGACGGTTTTTTCAAGTTTTTTAATGCCTTACTATACTATGTCGTTTTTTCACTTTTTATGGCCTTACTATACTGATGCGTTTTTTCAAGTTTTTATGCCTATTATACTATGTCGTTTTTTACTTTTTTATGCCATACTATACTATGAGCGTTTTTTCGACTTTTTAATGCCATTACATACTATGTCGTTATGTTTCACTTTTTTAAGGCATACTATACTATGTCGTTTTTTCAGCTTTTTATGCCATACTATACTATGTGTTTTTTCAAGTTTTATGCCTTACTATACTATGTCGTTTTTTAACTTTTTATGCCATACTATACTATGTCGTTTTTATTTTTATGCTTATTATACTATGTCGTTTTTTTCATTTTTATGGCCTTACTATACTATGTCGTTTTTTTCATCTTTTTATGCCATACTTATACTATGTCGTTTTTTTTCACTTTTTATGGCATACTATACTATGTCGTTTTTTTCACTTTTTAGGCATTACTATTACTAATGTCATGTTTTACTTTTTATGCGCATACTATACTATTGTCGTTTTTTCAAGTTTTTTAGGGCCATACTATACTATGTCGTTTTTTTAGTTTTTCCTGATACTATAACTTATGACGTTTTTTCACTTTTTATGCCATACTATACTATGTCGTTTTTTTCAACTTTTTAGCCATACTATACTATGTCGTTTTTATGTTTTTTATGCCATCACTATAGCTATGAGTTTTTCACTTTTTATGCCATACATACTATGTCGTTTTGTATTACTTTTTATGCCATACTATAATGTCGTTTTTTTTCAGTTTTTATGGCTTATATATCTATGTCTTTTATGACTTTTTATGCCATACTATACTATGTCGTTTTTCACTTTTTATGCTACTATACTATGACGTTTTTTCAAGTTTTTATGCTTACTATACTCATGTCGTTTTATACTTTTTATGCCTACTAATACTATGTCGTTTTTTGACTTTTTATCCATTACTATACTATGTCGTTTTTTACTTTTTATGCCATACTATACTATGGACGTTTTTTCAACTTTTTATGCCTTACTATACTATTGACGTTTTTTTCCAGTTTTTATGCTAACTATACTATTCGTTTTTTCACTTTTTTATGCTACTATACTTGTCGTTATTTATCACTTTTTATCCATACTATACTATGTCGTTTTTTTCACTTTTTATGTCCATACATTATACTATGTCGTTTTTTTCAACTTTTTATGCCATACTATACTATGTCGTTAATTTTCATTTTTATGCCATACTATACTATGTCGTTTTTTACTTTTTATGCCATACTATACTGATGACGTTTTTTCGTCTTTTTATGCCATACTATATATGTTGTTTTTTTCACTTTTATTGCCATACTAATACTATGTCGTTTTTATAGCTTTTTTGCCATACTAATACTATGCGTTTTTTCGACTTTTTATGCCATACTATACTATGTCGTTTTTTCACTTTTTATGCCATACTATACGATGCTCTTTTTTCACTTTTTATGGCCTACTATACTATGTCATGTTTATGACTTTTTTATGCCATACTATACTATGTCGTTTTTTCCATCTTTTTATGCCATTACTATTACTATGACAGTTTTTTAAGTTTTTATGCCTTACTATACTATGTCCGTTTTTATGCCTTCACTTTTTATGCCTTACTATACTATTGAGCGTTTTTCAGTTTTTATGCCTTACTATACTATGTTCGTTTTTTTCATTTTTATGCCATACTATACTATGTCGTTTTTTTCGACTTTTTATGCCATACGATACTATTGTCGTTTTTTTCACTTTTATGCCATACTATACTATGTCGTTTTTTTACTTTTTATGCCATACTATACTATGATGTTTTTTCAAGTTTTTATGCCTTACTATACTATTGTGTTTTTATACTTTTTATGCCATACTATACTATGTCGTTTTTTTACTTTTTATGCATACTATTATACTATGTCGTTTTTTCATTTTTATGCCTTACTATACTATGTCGTTTTTTCATTTTTTATGCCATACTATACTATGTCGTTTTTTCACTTTTATGCCTATCTATACTATGTCCGTTTTTTCACTTTTTATGCCCATACTATACTATGTCGTTTTTTTTCACTTTTTATGCCTATACTGTGACTATGTTCATGTTTTATGACTTTTTATGCCATACTATACTATGTCTGTTTTTATCTTTTTATGCCTTACTATACTATGTCGTTTTTTTCATGGCTTTTTTTATGCCATACTATACTATGTTCGTTTTTTTTCACTTTTTTATTGCCATACTATACTATGACGTTTTTCAAGTTTTTATGCCTTACTATACTATGTCCGTTTTTTTTTCACTTTTTAGCCATACTATACTATGTCGTTTTTTTCAAGACTTTTTTATGCCATACATAACTATGTCGTTATTTTCTGACTTTTTTAGGACCATACTATACTATGTCCGTTTTTTTCACTTTTTATGCCCATACTATAACTATGTCAGCGTTTATGTTTCACTTTTTATGCCATACTATACATGTCGTTTTTTTTCACTTTTTATGCCATTACTATACTATGACGTTTTTCAAGTTTTTATGCCTTACTATACTATGTCGTTTTTATCACTTTTTATGCCATTACTATACTATGAGTTTTTTCAGTTTTATGCCTTATTATACTATTCGTTTTTTACTTTTTATGCCATACTATACTATGACGTTTTTTCAACTTTTTATGCCATACGATACTATGTCGTTTATTTCACTTTTTATGCCATACTATACTATGTGTCGTTTTTATATCTTTTTTTATGCCATACGTTATAGCTATGACGTTTTTTTCAAGTTTTTATGCCACTACTTGTCGTTTTTCTTTTATTCCATATATACTATGTCCGTTTTTTTCACTTTTTATGGCCTACTATACTATGCGTTTTTCAGTTTTTATGCCTTACTATACTATGTCGTTTTTATAGCTTTTTATGCCAATACTCTACTATGACGTTTTTTTCATTTTTATACCTTACTATACTATGTCGTTTTTTCACTTTTTATGCCATACTATACTATGACGTTTTTTCACTTTTTATAGCCTTATATACTATGTCGTTATTTTTCACTTTTTAGGCCATACTATACTATGTCGTTTTATAGCTTTTTATGCCATACTAATACTTGATGTTTTTTTTCACTTTTTATGCCTACTATACTACGATGTCGTTTTTATACTTTTATGCCATACTATACTATGACGTTTTTTTCAAGTTTTTATGCCCTTACATTATACTATGTCGTTTTTTTTTCCAGATTTTTATGCCATACTATACTATGACGTTTTTTCAAGTTTTATGCCATTACTATACTATGTCGTTATTTTCACTTTTTATGCCATACTAACTATGTCGTTTTTCAACGTTTTTATGCATACTATACTATGTCGTTTTTTTTTTTTTTTTTTTTTTTTTTTTTTCACTTTTATGCCATACTATACTATGTCATTGTTTTATGACTTTTTTTATGCATGACTATACTTCTATGTTTTTTTCACTTTTTATGCCTTTACTATATCTATGTACGTTTTTATGGCTTTTTATGCCATACTATACTATGTCGTTTTTTCATCACTTTTATGCCATACTATTACTATGACGTTTTTTCACAGTTTTTATGCCTTACTATACTATGGTCGTTTTTTTTCACTTAGCCTACTATACTATGACGTTTTTCGCTTTTTATGCCATACATACTATGTCGTTTTTTCACTTTTTTAGGCCCTACTATACTATGTCGTTTTTTTCACTTTTTTATGCCATACTATACTATGACGTTTTTCACTTTTTATTGCCATACTATACTGATGTCTTTTCTTCACTTTTTATGCTCATACTATACTATGTCGTTTTTTCACTTTTTATGCCTTACTATACTATGTCGTTTTTATAGCTTTTTATGCCTACTATACTATGTCGTTTTTTTCACTTTTTATGGCCATACTATACTATGTCGTTTTTTTTCACTTTTTTATGCCATACTATACTATGTTCCGTTTTTTTTCACTTTTTATGCTCATACTATACTATGACGTTTTTTCACTTTTATGCCGTTATTATACTATTGTCGTTTTTTTCAGCTTTTATGCCATACTATACTATGACGTTTTTTCAAGTTTTATGGCCATACGATACTATCGTCGTTATTTTCATCTTTTTAGCCAACTATACTATGTTTTTTTAGCTTTTATGCCATACTATACTATGACGTTTTTTTCACAGTTTTTATGCCTACTATACTATGTCGTTTTTTTTCACTTTTTTATGCCTACTATACTATGACGTTTTTTACACGTTTTTATGCCTTACCTATACTATGTCGTTTTTATAGCTTTTTAATGCCATACTATACTATGACGTTTTTTTCAAGTTTTTAATACTTATTATACTATGTCGTTTTTTTCACTTTTTATGTCCTTACTATACTATGACGTTTTTTTCGACTTTTATGCCATACTGATACTATGTCGTTATTTTCACTTTTTATGCCATACTAAACTATGTCGTTTTTAATAGCTTTTTTATGCCATACTATACTATGTGTTTTTTCAAGTTTTTAATGCCTTACTATACTATGTCGTTTTTATAACTTTTTTATGCCATCTATACTATGTACGTTTTTATGCATTTTTTATGCTCTTATTATACTATGTCGTTTTTTTCATTTTATGCCTTACTATACTATGTCGTTTTTTTCAATTTTTAGTGCCTTACTATACTATGTCGTTATTTTCACTTTTTTGCCATACTATAATTGTCGTTTTTTCACTTTTTATGCCATACTATACTATGTCGTTTTTTTCACTTTTTATGCATATATACTATGTCATGTTTATGACTTTTTATGCCATACTTACTATGTTGTTTTTTTCACTTTTTATGCCCTTACTATACTATGTCGTTTTTATGGCTTTTTATGCCATACTATACTATGTCGTTTTTTTCAACTTTTTTTGCCATACTATACTATGACGTTTTTTCAAGTTTTTATGCCTTACTATACTATGTCGTTTTTATGGCTTTTTATGCCTTACTATACTATGTCCGTTTTTATAGTTTTTATATGCATACTATAATATGTCGTTTTTTTCCACTTTTCTATGCCATACTAGATAACTATGTCGTTTTTTTCAACTTTTTATGCCATACTATACTATGTCGTTTTTTTACACTTTTTATGCCATACTTATACATGTCGTTTTCTTCACTTTTTTATGCCATACTATACTATGTCGTTTTTCACGTTTTTCATGCCTTACTATACCTGTCTTTTGATAGCTTTTATGCCATACTATACTATGGTCGTTATTTTCAACTTTTTATGCCTACTATACTATGTCGTTTTTTTCACTTTTTATGCCTACTATACTATGTGTTTTTTTCAACTTTTTATGCCATACTATACTATGACGTTTTTTCAGTTTTTATGCCTTACTATACATGTCGTTTTTATACGCTTTTTATGCCATACTATACTATGACGTTTTTTCAAGTTTTTATGCCTTATTCTACTATGTCGTTTTTTTCAATTTTTATGCCTTACTATACTATGTCGTTTTTTTCAATTTTTTATGCCCTTACTATACTATGTCGTTATTTCACTTTTTAGGCCATACTATACTATGTATTTTTATAGCTTTTTATGCCATCTTATACTATGACGTTTTTTTCAAGTTTTTATGCCTTACTATACTAATGTTCGTTTTTTTCACTTTTTATGCCTTACTATACTATGTCGTTTTTTTCACTTTTATGCCATACTATACTATGACGTTTTTTCAAGTTTTTTATGCCTTACTATACTATGTCGTTTTTATGGCTTTTTATGCCTTACTATACTATGTCGTTTTTATAGCTTTTTATGCCATACTATACTATGTCAGTTTTTTTGCACTTTTTATGCCATACTATAATACTTATGTCGTTTTTTATCACTTTTTATGCATACTATACTATGTCGTTTTTTCACTTTTATGCCATACCTATCATCGATGTCGTTTTTCTCACTTTTAATGGCATAACTATACTATGACGTTTTTTCAGTTTTTTATGCCTTACTATACTATGTTTTTGTTTTATATTATGCATACTAATACTATGTCATTTTCATGCCCTTTTATGCCATACTATACTATGTCGTTTTTTCACCTTTTATGCCTTACTATACTATGTCGTTTTTAATTAGGGCTTTTTATGCCATACTATACTATGACGTTTTTTTTCACTTTTTATGCCTTACTAATAATATGTCAATTTTATGACTTTGTTATGCTGTACTATACTATGTCGTTTTATTTTACTTCATCGCCTTAATATACTATGTTTGTTTCTATGACTTTTTTGCTTAATATGACTTTTTTTTTCTTATTTACTCTTATTACCTTACTAATAGGTATTTTTTTTTTTTTTTTCACTTTTTAGTTTCGCTTTTTTTCACTTCTATGATGTTTCTGATTTTTATGCTTTCAATATATTTATTGTATAGATATTCGAAAATAGAGTCAGGGCGAATTGCGTTTCTGTCTGGGTGAACCAGGCACGAGGCAGACCAAACTCCCAGAACTCCAGTAGCTTGAGGGAAACTTCTTTGGTCACACATGATCTTGGAGGCGTCAGCAGAATACGTCGATGGCTCCTAATGTAGAAATTGTGAAAACACAGTGGCAGACAATTTCTAGGCTCTTAACACCAAACATGTGCATCCTTTTAGGTAACACACAAAGCAAGAAGAGACTGGGAAGACACAACGGTAACTTACTCTCCAGACCTTAAAGTACCATGTCACCCTATTCACTGAACCATACCCAGGTGGAAAACACTGAATGACTTTGTGTTAGAAAACATATAGTACAAGCAAACTACGAATAATGAATGAATGATGATAAATATTCAATATTCTTTGTCTAATTAGTAAACAAAATGGGCTTCCATAATGGACCTACTAATATAAGCTGCTGGGAGAAGTGGGAAGTGGGACCATCTGGCTGGATTGTATAATATATGACTACACATGGAAGAAAATTTTAAATTCTAGTACGCAAGTAGAACATTCCTCTATATCATCTCAAGAAAGGTGTTGCAAGAAAAATCAGACAACATATTTTAAAGAAGACCCAGTGCTCAAAACATACAAATGAAGCTGTATATTGATTAGATTAATATTTTCAGATGCTGCCTCTGCTGCTGTCTGTGTTTGTGTATGTGATGAGGAGGGCAATCACAGAAAAGATGTGGATCTCTGGCTCAAGCTTCTGAAGTCAGCCCTCTTTCGTTCTCTTTCAGTCTCGCCTGCTGTGGAGAGCTGGCAATCTCTCTCTGGTCTTTCTCAATCCAGCACAGCACATTCATTGTTAATCAACCAAGAGTCTCTCCCCTCTTCTAGCTTGCAGCCAATTAGCAGTCGGGCCCTTGCGACTGCTGCCTGTCTCATTGACGCTGCACTGGTTGGGCTTTGAATGTCTCTATCACACAAAAGAGCCGGGACCAATCTTAATGAGCAGAAGGGGATTATGTGCTGCCCTGCCTCTGGGGGTGGAAAATTTTTTTTAAGCAAATATATATGTTTTAATTTCAACTTTAATTTTAGCTATCAGGAGACTTTGGCCAGCTTTTTTAGCCAGGGTCCTGTCACTCTCTGCTCTCTATCAAAGTGACATGGTTGTTAATCCTGTACTCTTCTCAATTTGGGAAGTCACACAGCCTGCAAGCAGAGCAGGCTCAACTATCGCGGGGCCTCGCACTCCTCCTCCTGGGGCTGGTAAGCCCTTCCCTTCCTCTTGCTCATTATCATGTGAAGAAAGCCTTTGGATGAACCAGCAACAGCCTCTGCATGAGCACTGATGGGTTTGGTATGAGGTCAGGCTGGTCTTTTGACTCCACAAACGTTAATGTTTTTATCAGAGGTTTCGGAGGTTCAGTTTGCTTTGAAATCAATTCAGGAAATGGATAATGTACTGTTACTTGGCAGGAAATATCAAACAAAAATTCTCATCTGAATCTCTAAAGACAACCATTAAAGTGAAAGCTCACAAGTTGTGTTACAGTCAAGTTTGAATGAAAGGCAAACCTGTTGCAGTACCTCTCTAAAGACCAAGTGTGCTTGATAGTCACAAGATTTATTATGCTTTTTCTCAACTCACAGCCATTAATGTAGATATGGGCTCGCTGGTTGAGTCACTGTTATTTGTTTGAAGTGGGCTCATCGGCCCTTAGTTGCAACTTTTAATAATAATTCTTTGCCATCACTTCCCTACCTAGGTCCGACCCGCTATTTGCAGCGTTGACCTTTATAAGGGCAGGAGTTACTGTTAACCAGCTCCAGCAGCTGCGACGAACAACCTGCTTTTTACAGCATTTTTCTCATCAAGTGCAGCGCTTGTGCACATTTTTCCCTTCCGACTGACTGCACAATGCTCGCAGTTTAGATTTTATGGGGTCTGGCACTTAAAATGACAACCTTCAGTTGACAGCAACGGTGTGCAAGCTAAAGATCTGAACTGGCCTCGCCGTTTGGATGACAACCGCATACAGACAAAATTCATTTTTCATTCTGCAAATGATTTTCATTAACTGGAGAACAGCGAAGGGAGAAATATTACATAAACCTCTGAATGTAATTTTCTGAGCATTGACTCAAAGCATGGGAACCCACGAGAAGACACATCTCAAAGCTGGTTTCTTTAAGAAAAGACAACATTGCATACATTTATTAGGGAATGGACGCCAATTCCAATACATGCAAATCACCACTGTCGCTTTAATGTAGTGTTGACATTATTGCAACCACACTTGTCTCCCTGCTGTTTTGTGTTTATATTTTTATTAATCTTAGGATAAAAAAAAACATTAACAATTACATGGGATGCCTTGTTCTGCATAATTAACGTATACACAGTGGGAACAGGAAATGGCAATGCTTTAGACATCATCACAGCCTCTTCATAACCCCACCCACCCCCAACCCACTGCCCGCATGCAGTTTGCAACTGCACAAAGGCCAAAAGTCACGGTGAGAACAGCCTGCAAAGAGCACAAGAAAGCATTCACAGTAAAGGAGGATAGGAAGGAGGATAGGATGGAGGGGAGGGAGGGAGAGTAAAAGATGAGAGAAGGGGAGAAGGAAAAGAGAGGGAGTGAAACAAAAGTGACTGCAGCACTGGCCTTGGTTTAGACAGGAGAAGGAGCAGCATAGTCCTAGTATATCATCATTCTAACTTCTCCCACACTTCACTCCCGTCTCCTGATTGTGGTACTCTTTCCATTGTCTTTGACACACAAAAAGTTTGTTTATATATGCATGTATATATGTATATACATATACGTATGTATATATATTAAACACATTTTTATTAGCTACAGCACCTTTTCCCATGGGGCAACAGTGTCAATACCTCGCACATGGTACATGGCCGTGCCAAAGAAAAAAAGAAAAATAAAAAAAACAATATATTGGTCAGGATATTTAATCTTTTTTTCCCTAAAATTGGCATTTGACATGAATGAATATTCTATTGCCGTCTGGGGAGGGAAGGGACAAAGGTTCTTCTTTTTGAGTTTATATTCAAGTTTTCTCCTTTTTTTCTGGTGTATAATTTCTTCTTTTCCTGTTTAAAAAGAGTTCACACTTTGTGATTTGCGTGTGCTGCTCTTCATCAAAAGGTTCATTTTTCCGGATCAGAGTCAGTGGTGTCAGAGTATCGATAATGGTCTGGCTCCATTGTCGGTAACAGGCCGGGGTGACGGATGTCGAAGTGCTTGCCTCAGAATTCGAAGGCTCCTCCACGGCTTTCGTAAAATACAACTTCACTGGAAATGGGAATTAAAGACAACTGACTTCAGTCTGTGCAATAAAAAAATAATCATAAACAAACCTTATAATTGCTGTGTCCATTAACTGAATCCTGCCAGCCTCTGTCTCTGCTTACCTTGAAGTTTGGCGAGAAAGTAGGCGGTTAGCTTTGTCTTTGTTGGCCTTGTCCAAGTCGTTCTTAGTGAGCGTCAGGATGAGGTAGTCCCTGTCGCTATCCTGCAGCTGTCCCTGCTCTCGGCGCGCTGTGGCTGCGTCTGTAGGCTGTGGCTGTGGCTGTGACTTGCGGCTGCCCTGACCAGGTCCCCCTTGCTGGCTCTCTGTCGTTGTTCACCGCCCCGTTCTCCATCTTTTCCCCACTCTCCTCTGGTCCAGGGATTGAAGAAGGTGTTTACCAGAAGTGAAACATTTTGTCCTGGAGGGCAGAGAAGAGATGAGCAACTAGGTTGTTTTGATTTGTTTATGGGCTCATATTTTCCTTGTTGTAATCTCACTATAAGAAAAAAAAAAAAAAAAACCCCAATACTTTACAACTTGCCTACTACCATGTTTCTACTCAAATCTTTAAAACTACCTCAAAAATTATAGTTTTATTTAAATAAAGAAAAAGGCTCAAGTAACTTTCCTAAAACACCCAGCTGTCTTAGATCCTTTCTGAAGGCTTAAGCCACTGGAGTTTTTAGGAACATTACTCAAAATAGGGCATTTGACTATTTTTAGCCATCGATTAATACACGTATTGCGTTAGTGGGCATTTACGGCAGAAGGATTGGTGACTGTGGGATTGAGCGCCCTCGCTCACGGTACTGAGGGAACATGAAAACCAGTGTGGCAGAGCGGCTCATTGATGTGTTTTTAATCATTTTTGGACAACAAAAGCAGCCTTTAACAATAAAAATAATGCGTTTTTTGGTTTTGGTCTTTTCATGGGATTTAATGGATAATAACGATGAATAGTGAGAAAATGCTTAGTCACATGCCTGCTATTGTTCTTTCACATAGCAGAAACGTCATAATGATCAAATCAAGGAATGAGCTCTAAATGACTGTCAAGGACCAAGCTAATTAAGCTACAATGAAAGCAACAAAAACACAACTAACCTTTTTCATCATCTTATTCTGTTTATGGAAGAACTCCACTTTGATGTCTCCACACACTGGCAGCGGCTGGGGGAATTCGAAAAAACCATGTGCTTGTTCCCACGCCGCGTGTTGAGCCGGGGTGCGACGTGTGAATCTTCACTTTTCAGCTGGTACACCACAAACTGGGGATCTGAAAAAACAAAAAAGTTGACATTGCACAGGGAGGGGGAGGGGAGGGTGGCGGCAAGACTTATGAAGATTCGTGAAGGAGATGAGAAAAAATAAACACAAGAAGAAGAGGAGTGAGTGACAGAGGAGCCAGGGAAGTGAATCAGAGAGTAAGAAACAGGATAACTAGTGTTGTTATTACAATGAGTTTGACAAAAGAAACACAGCACCCCCAACATTATA
>NW_019174733.1:2701973-2811750 GCF_002260705.1 Seriola dumerili | reverse complement strand
TTTTTATGCCTTACTATACTATGTCGTTTTTTTCACTTTTTATGCCATACTATACTATGTCGTTTTTTCACGTTTTTATGCCATACTATACTATGTCGTTTTTTTCACTTTTTATGCCATACTATACTATGTCATGTTTATGAGTTTTTATGCCATACTATACCATGTTGTTTTTTTCACTTTTTATGCCATACGATACTATGACGTTTTTTCAAGTTTTTATGCCTTACTATACCATGTCGTTTTTATAGCTTTTTATGCCATACTATACTATGTCGTTTTTTTCACTTTTTATGCCATACTATACTATGTCGTTTTTTTCACTTTTTATGCCTTACTATACTATGTCGTTTTTATCACTTTTTATGCCATACTATACTATGACGTTTTTTCAAGTTTTTATGCCTTACTATACTATGTCGTTTTTATAGCTTTTTATGCCATACTATACTATGTTGTTTTTTTCACTTTTTATGCCTTACTATACTATGTCGTTTTTTTCACTTTTTATGCCATACTATACTATGACGTTTTTTCAAGTTTTTATGCCTTACTATACTATGTCGTTTTTTTAGCTTTTTATGCCATACTATACTATGTTGTTTTTTTCACTTTTTATGCCTTACTATACTATGTCGTTTTTTTCACTTTTTATGCCTTACTATACTATGTCGTTATTTTCACTTTTTATGCCTTACTATACTATGTCGTTTTTTTCACTTTTTATGCCATACTATACTATGTCGTTTTTTCACGTTTTTATGCCATACTATACTATGTCGTTTTTTTCACTTTTTATGCCTTACTATACTATGTCGTTTTTTTCACTTTTTATGCCATACTATACTATGTCATGTTTATGAGTTTTTATGCCATACTATACCATGTTGTTTTTTTCACTTTTTATGCCATACGATACTATGACGTTTTTTCAAGTTTTTATGCCTCACTATACTATGTCGTTTTTATAGCTTTTTATGGCATACTATACTATGTCATTTTCATGGCCTTTTATGCCATACTATACCATGTTGTTTTTTTCTCTTTTTATGCCATACGATACTATGACGTTTTTTCAAGTTTTTATGCCTCACTATACTATGTCGTTTTTATAGCTTTTTATGGCATACTATACTATGTCATTTTCATGGCCTTTTATGCCATACTATACCATGTTGTTTTTTTCTCTTTTTATGCCATACGATACTATGACGTTTTTTCAAGTTTTTATGCCTCACTATACTATGTCGTTTTTATAGCTTTTTATGGCATACTATACTATGTCATTTTCATGGCCTTTTATGCCATACTATACCATGTTGTTTTTTTCTCTTTTTATGCCATACGATACTATGACGTTTTTTCAAGTTTTTATGCCTCACTATACTATGTCGTTTTTATAGCTTTTTATGGCATACTATACTATGTCATTTTCATGGCCTTTTATGCCATACTATACCATGTTGTTTTTTTCTCTTTTTATGCCATACGATACTATGACGTTTTTTCAAGTTTTTATGCCTCACTATACTATGTCGTTTTTATAGCTTTTTATGGCATACTATACTATGTCATTTTCATGGCCTTTTATGCCATACTATACCATGTTGTTTTTTTCTCTTTTTATGCCATACGATACTATGACGTTTTTTCAAGTTTTTATGCCTCACTATACTATGTCGTTTTTATAGCTTTTTATGGCATACTATACTATGTCATTTTCATGGCCTTTTATGCCATACTATACCATGTTGTTTTTTTCTCTTTTTATGCCATACGATACTATGACGTTTTTTCAAGTTTTTATGCCTCACTATACTATGTCGTTTTTATAGCTTTTTATGGCATACTATACTATGTCATTTTCATGGCCTTTTATGCCATACTATACCATGTTGTTTTTTTCTCTTTTTATGCCATACGATACTATGACGTTTTTTCAAGTTTTTATGCCTCACTATACTATGTCGTTTTTATAGCTTTTTATGGCATACTATACTATGTCATTTTCATGGCCTTTTATGCCATACTATACCATGTTGTTTTTTTCTCTTTTTATGCCATACGATACTATGACGTTTTTTCAAGTTTTTATGCCTCACTATACTATGTCGTTTTTTTCACTTTTTATGCCATCCTATACGATGTCGTTTTCTTCACTTTTAATGCCATACTATACTATGTCGTCTTTTTCACTTTTTATGCCATACTATACTATGACGTTTTTTCAAGTTTTTATGCCTTACTATACTATGTCGTTTTTATAGCTTTTTATGCCATACTATACTATGTCATTTTCATGACCTTTTATGCCATACTATACTATGTCGTTTTTTTCACCTTTTATGCCTTACTATACTATGTCGTTTTTATGGCTTTTTATGCCATACTATACTATGACGTTTTTTTTCACTTTTTATGCCTTACTATAATATGTCATTTTTATGACTTTTTATGCTGTACTATACTATGTCGTTTATTTACTTTTCATGCCTTAATATACTATGTTGTTTCTATGACTTTTTGCCTTAATATGACTTTTTTTTCTTATTTACTACCTTACTTACCTTACTATAGTATTTTTTTTTTTTTTCACTTTTTAGTTCGCTTTTTTCACTTTCTATG
The DNA here is from genome assembly GCF_002260705.1 of Seriola dumerili. NCBI lineage: Eukaryota > Metazoa > Chordata > Actinopteri > Carangiformes > Carangidae > Seriola > Seriola dumerili. The sequence goes on along the minus strand of NW_019174733.1, from coordinate 2,809,125 downwards.
ATGTTCTTGACTTTTTATGCTTCAATATATTATTGTAGATATTCTGAAAAATAGAGTCAGGGCGAATTGCGTTTCTGTCTGGGTGAACCAGGCCGAGGCAGACAACTCCCAGAACTCCAGTAGCTTGAGGGAAACTTCTTTGGTCACCATGAGTCTCTGGAGGCGTCCAGCAGACATACGTCGATGGCTCCAATGTAGAAATTGTGAAAAACAGTGGCAGACAATTTCTAGCTCTTAACACACAAAACATGTGCATCCTTTTAGTAACACACAAAGCAAGAAGAGACTGGGAAGAACACAACGGTAACTTCACTCTCCCAGACCCTTAAAGTGACCATGTCACCCTATTCACTGAACCAATACCCAGGTGAACACTGAATGACTTTGTGTAGAAAACATATAGTACAGCAAACTACGAATAATGATGAATGATGATAAATATTCATATTTTTATGTCTAATTATAAACAAATGGGCTTCCATAATGGACCTACTAATATAAGACTTGCTGGGAGAAGTGGGAAGTGGACCATCTGGCTGGATGTATAATATATGACACACATGGAAGAAAATTTAAATTCTAGTACGCAAAGTAGACATTCCTCTATATCATCTCAAGAAAGGTGTGCAGAAAAATCAGACAAACATATTTTAGAAGACCCAGTGCTCAAAACATACAAATGAAGCTGTATATTGATTAGATTAATATTTCAGATGCTGCCTCTGCTGCTGTCTGTGTTTGTGTATGTGATGAGGAGGGCAATCAACAGCAAAGATGTGGACTCTCTGGCTCAAGCTCTGAAGTCAGCCCTCTTCGTTCTCTTCAGTCTCGCCTGCCTGTGGAGAGCTGAGGCATCTCTCTCTGGTCTTTCTCAACCCAGCACAGCACATTCATTATTAATCAACCAGAGTCTCTCCCTCTTCTCAGCTCAGCCAATTACAGTCGGGCCCTTGCGACTGCTGCCTGTCTCATTTGACGCTGCACTGGTTGGCTTTGATGTCTCTATCAACACAAAAGAGCCGGGGACCAAGTCTTAATAGAGCAGAAGGGGATTATGTGACTGCCTGCCTCTGGGGGTGGAACATTTTTTTTAAGAAATATATATGTTTAATTCATACTTTATTTTACTATCAGGAGACTTTGGGCCAAGCTTTAGCCAGGGTCCTGTCACTCTCTGCTCTCCTATCACAGTGACATGGTTGTTAATCCTGTTACTCTTTCATTTGGGAAGTCACACAAGCCTGCAAGCAGAGCAGGCTCAACTACCCGGGGCCTCGCACTCCTCCCTCCTGGGCTGGTAGCCTTTCCTTCCTCTGCTCATTTCATGTGAAGAAAGCCTTGATGAACCAGCAACAGCCACTCTGCATGCAGCACTGATGGTTTGGTATGAGGTCAGGCTGTTTTTGACTCACAAACGTTAATGTTTTTATCAGGGTTCGGAGGTCAGTTTGCTTTGAAATCAATTCAGGAAATGGAAATGTACTGTTACTTGGCAGAAATATCAAAACAAAAATTCCTCATCTGATCTCTAAAGAAACCATTAAAGTGAAAGCTCAAGTTGTGTTACCAGTCAAGTTTGAATGAAAGCAAACTGTTGCAGTACCTCTCTAAAGACCAAGTGTGCTTGATAGTCACAAGATTTATATGCTTTTTCTCACTCACAGCCATTAATGTAGATACTGGGCTCGCTGGTTGAGTCACTGTTATTTGTTTGAAGTGGGCTCATCGCCCTTAGTTGAACTTTTAATAATAATTCTTCCATCACTTCCCTACCTCAGGTCCCACCCGCTATTTGCAGCGTTGACCTTTAAAGCAGGAAGTTACTGTTAACACAGCTCCAGCAGCTGCGACGACAACCTGCTTTACAGCATTTTTCTCATCAAGTGCAGCGCTTGTGCACATTTTCCTTCCCGACTGACTGCACATGCTCGAGTTTAGATTATGGGGTCTGGCACTTAAAATGACAACTTCAGTTGACAGCAACGGTGTCAAGCTAAAGACTGAACTGGCCTCGCCGTTTGATGACAACCGCATACGACAAAATTCATTTTCATTCTGCATGATTTTCATTAACTGCGAACAGCGAAGGGAGAATATTACATAAACCTCTGATGTAATTTTCTGAGCATGACTCAAAGCACTGGGGAACCCCACGCAGAAGACACATCTCAAAGCTGGTTTCTTTAAGAAAAGACAACATTGCATACATTTATTAGGGATGGACGCCAATTCCAATACATGCAAATCACCACTGTCCTTTAAATGTAGTGTTGACATTATTGCAAACACTTGTCTCCCTGCTGTTTTGTGTATTATATTTTTATTATCTTAGGATAAAAAAAACATTAACAATTACATGGGATGCCTTGTTCTGCATAATTTAACGTATACACAGTGGGAACAGGAATGGCAATGCTTTAGACATCATCACAGCCTCTTCATAACCCCACCCACCCCCAACCCACTGCCCGCATGCAGTTTGCACTGCACAAAGGCCAAAAGTCACGTGAGACAGCCTGCAAAGAGCACAAGAAGCATTCACAGTAAAGGAGGATAGGAAGGAGGATAGGATGGAGGGGAGGGAGGGAGAGTAAAAGATGAGAGAAGGGGGGAGAAGGAAAAGAGAGGGAGTGAAACAAAGTGACTGCAGCACTGGCCTTGGTTTAGACAGGAGAAGGAGCAGCATAGTCCTAGTATATCATTCTAACTTCTCCCACACTTCAACTCCCGTCTCCTGATTGTGGTACTCTTTCCATTGTCTTTGACACAAAAAAGTTTGTTTATATATGCATGTATATATGTATATACATATACGTATGTATATATATATAAACACATTTTTATAGCTACAGCACCTTTTCCCATGGGGCAACAGTGTCAATACCTCGCACATGGTACATGGCCGTGCCAAAGAAAAAAAGAAAAATAAAAAAAACAATATATTGGTCAGGATATTTATCTTTTTTTCCCTAAAATTGGCATTTGACATGATGATATTCTATTGCCGTCTGGGGGAGGGAAGGGACAAAGGTTCTTCTTTTGAGTTTATATTCAAGTTTTCTCCTTTTTTTCTGGTGTATAATTTCTTCTTTTCCTGTTTAAAAAGAGTTCACACTTTTGTGATTTGCGTGTGCTGCTCTTCATCAAAAGGTTCATTTTCCGGATCAGAGTCAGTGGTGTCAGAGTATCGATAATGGTCTGGCTCATTGTCGCTAACGTCCGGGGTGACGGATGTCGAAGTGCTTGCCTCAGAATTCGAAGGCTCCTCCACGGCTTTCGTAAAATACAACTTCACCTGGAAATGGGAATTAAAGACAACTGACTTCAGTCTGTGCAATAAAAAAATAATCATAAACAAACCTTATAATTGCTGTGTCCATTAACTGAATCCTGCCAGCCTCTGTCTCTGCTTACCTTGAAGTTTGGCGAGAAGTAGCGGTTAGCTTTGTCTTTGTTGGCCTTGTCCAAGTCGTTCTTAGTGAGCGTCAGGATGAGGTAGTCCCTGTCGCTATCCCTGCAGCTGTCCCTGCTCTCGGCGCGCTGTGGCTGCGTCTGTAGCTGTGGCTGTGGCTGTGACTGCGGCTGCCCCTGACCAGGTCCCCCTTGCTGGCTCTCTGCGTTGTTCACCGCCCCGTTCTCCATCTTTTCCCCACTCTCCTCTGGTCCAGGGATGAAGAAGGTGTTCACCCAGAAGTGAAACATTTTGTCCTGGAGGGCAGAGAAGAGATGAGCAACTAGGTTTTTGATTTGTTTATGGGCTCATATTTTCCTTGTTGTAATCTCACTATAAGAAAAAAAAAAAAAAAAAACCCAATACTTTACAACTTGCCTACTACCATGTTTCTACTCAATCTTTAAAAACTACTCAAAAATATAGTTTTATTTAAATAAAGAAAAAGGCTCAGTACTTTCCTAAAACACCCAGCTGTCTTAGATCCTTTCTGAGGCTTAAGCCACTGGAGTTTTTAGGAACATTACTCAAAATAGGGCATTTGACTATTTTTAGCCATCGATTAATACACGTATTGCGTTAGTGGGCATTTACGGCAGAAGGATGGTGACTGTGGGATTGAGCGCCCTCGCTCACGGTACTGAGGGAACATGAAAACCAGTGTGGCAGAGCGGCTCATTGATGTGTTTTTAATCATTTTTGGACAACAAAAGCAGCCTTTAACAATAAAAATAATGCGTTTTTGGTTTTGGTCTTTTCATGGGATTTATGGATAATAACGATGAATAGTGAGAAAATGCTTAGTCACATGCCTGCTATTGTTCTTTCACATAGCAGACGTCATAATGATCAACATCAGGAATGAGCTCTAAATGACTGTCAAGGACCAAGCTAATTAAGCTACAATGAAAGCAACAAAAACACAACTAACCTTTTTCATCATCTTATTCTGTTTATGGAAGAACTCCACTTTGATGTCTCCACACACTGGCAGCGGCTGGGGGAATTCGAAAAACATGTGCTTGTCCTCACGCCGCGTGTGAGCGGGGTGCGACGTGTGAATCTTCACTTTCAGCTGGTACACCACAAACTGGGGATCTGCAAAAAAACAAAAAAGTTGACATTGCACAGGGAGGGGAGGGGAGGGAGGGGCAAGATTATGAGATTCGTGAGGAGATGAGAAAAAAAAAACACAAGAAGAAGAGGAGTGAGTGACAGAGGAGCAGGGAGTGAATCAAGAGAGTAAGACAGGATACTAGTGTTATTACATGAGTTTGACAAAAGAAACACAGCACCCCCAAACATTATACAAAACATTATATTAAAACTGAAGAGGAGAAAGGGAAAAGTTACAGAGCACAAAATATAACACCCAAAGACCCATAACCAGAGATATAGGACCCTATTCTGATGGACAGTCACGGTTTGGTCTTGGACCAGCGCAACACGTTGCATATAGAAGAATTTTAACCATTCCTTCTTCCTGTCAGGGTGGGGGTGGTGTTGGAGATGACTTCATATGCCTGTAAGCTAGTCCTATCCTGCTAGGCAACATGTCTAACTCAGACTGCTCCTGGTGGATCTCTGGGGCCATATAAAAGCAAATGAGTGAAATGATAATAATGGATGAAAGGCTCATTTACCCCAATGCCAATTCCCTTTCTTGAAGCCCTGAGGGGTCGGCTCGGTCCTGTTTTTAACGGTACTGTCCCCTTAGAGAGAAAGAAGGAGATTATCACAAGCAGGGCCTAGCTGGCCTGTCAGGGGCTTGACAGCACAGCAGACACAAATACAAGAGCTCTACACCAATATTTACAGATATTTTCATCTACATAGCTTTTCTTAAAAACAACATACAGTACGTGGCTTTTAGGTGGAGGTACACATAGGGAAAGGAAAGGGGGGGGGTGAGATTGAGGAAAATCTCAAACAACCATAAAACATTGGATTCAACAAAACAGAGATGTGTGATCTTGCGTTATTTGTAACAGGTTTATCAAACTAGCTTCTCCTCTTTTATTGCTGCAGTGAGCTAAAACCTGACGCTAGAAAAAGGGTGATGTGTGTGTACATGTATTAAGACATCAAACTCAGAATAGGTCCTTTTTAAAAAGGGAGAGTTAGGAGGAAAGAAAAGGATCAATACAGTGAGAGCTGTTCAGCACAGTCAGGTGTTAGGGTGAAAAAGCCACAGAAACGAAGGAAGAGGAGGCGTTTTGTTTTTTTTTTTGTTTTTTTTCTTCTTTCTTTCTGACCCATGGTTAAAAATGGACAAATTCAGATACAAAAAAAGCACAACAGCGTGTGACTCAGACACAATTGAGCAAAAAAAGAGGATTGTTTGACATCTTTTCCTCCAAAGGCCATAACAGAGCACTATTAAACCACTAAAAATTGTTTCCTCTGTACAGTAAAATACACAGCACTAACATGTTGAGAAAATACACTTCTGCTTAAAGACTAAAGGTGAAAAGGTGTCATTATCTGCTTAGACGTTTTACTCAAGGTCTCACAGACGTGTCAGTGGTATTTTAGAGGATGTGGACAGCTCAGGCAGTATTGATGTTGATACTGAAGTTTTGGTTTCGGCATGCTTTTCAAATTGTGCTTATTCTGAGTCTGACAGCTTTGTGTCTGTGTCACTCTTGCCACTGAGCACAGGGGACAACAAGTGTCACTGTTAGCATACAAACAATTTTACAACGTCATACCACTCAAGCTCCAAGCGAATATGCAGTGATATGAAAATAATTGTGAACTACAGTATGTGTATCTGTGTACAGAAACGCAAAACGAAGAAATGAAAGTTTACAGACTCCCTCTGAGGAACAAAAATGAAAAAAAAAAACAAAACAAAAAAACAATGGCTAAAATACCTACTTGCTCAACTTTTGAGATTTATAGAATAATAAAAATCTTAAAATGATTTCTGTTTTCGTGTGCTTTTCTTCAGTGAGAGTTGCCACAGAAAAAAATAAAACAAACATCCTATGACCCTAATAACATTTGAAAATTCCATTATAGCAAACACAGGGGATTTGGTTTTGGCAGAGAATAAGTTGGCCATGTTGTAAGCAGCAACAAGAGGACGTGATCAATAAGAAGCAGCTTTTTTTCCTCAGTCAAAATGGTCCAAAAATAGTGCCGTGGATTCAGCCACACTTGATTTGGTTTTAAAAACCGCAGCAGAGGACGACTCAACTGTACCATAGGTGACCTGCTCTGTTCTGTGATGCTAAACTGTAGCGTGGGTGAGCCCTACAGTGCACAACACATCCAAGGCTCTTGTTCCGTTTGAACAGTGGCATGCATGCCTACGCCCTAGTTTGGAGTTATAGTTGAACATAAGTGTGACTCACTGCAGGTGCCCCCGCTGAACATGGGGAGAGTCTCGAACACCATTTTGTGGAAGAGGAGCGCCACCGGCTTGTACTCTAGCTGGTTCTTCAGTAGGTAGCTGTAGTAGTAGACGTAGCGGCGCTGGCTCGGGATCGTTACTCCCTGCAACAACAGTAACAATATTTAGAAATCCTGAAATGAGGTTCTCTTTTTCTGTGTGTGCTCAACTGTTTGCAACTGAAAATTAATTGACATCTATTTTGATAATGAGATAATTGGTTTGGTCACTTTTCAAGCAAAAATGGCAAATATTTTCAGGGACCAGACTCTTAAGAGTATTTTCTGCTTTTCTCTGTTTTACATTTCTACAAACAGAATATCTTTGGATTCTGGTCCAGCAATATAACAGCCATTTTAACAATTTTCCAATATTAAGCAGACAACACATTTAATCAAGAAAATAATCAGCAGACTAATGGACAGTGAAAATAATCTGTTGATCTGGGCTGATCAAGAGTTGCTGTGTTGCAACAGTTGGTCTCTGATGATCATCTCACCTTCTTGTCCCTTGTCCTGACTTCACCATAAAAGTCAAGCGCTTCTTGGGCCTCCAGGAATTTGCCGCGATGGAGGAGATAGGCGCAGATCATGACTCCAGTGCGGCCCTTCCCGGCCTTACAGTGGATGGCCGCCACGTGATTGTCATCCTCACTGAGCCACTGGTCCAGGTCTTCACAAAACGGCTTAATTAGCTCCAGCTGAGGAGGGTTGTGGTCTTCGAAGGGGTACTGTGCAACTGATGCGTGACGGGATGCAGGCCCATGCAGAGTTGTAACGAGAGAGGGGAGGATTGTGGACAGGAACACAGCAGCAGACAGGGGAGAGGAGACAAGGAGGAAGACACAGTGGACATTTTGTGAGATTTTCACGACACAGTGTCACCAGGCTTTGATATCAGACTGAGGAAAAGCATCTATAGAACTTATAAAGCAGCCTACCTCTGCAGTTAAATTTGGCAGCATCGTAGTGTCTTTCTGCGCAGCTGAAATGGGAAGAACAAGTTCCAGTTAGCCATCAAACAGAGGAAGTTAGTGAGTAAACAAAGAGCAGTTCAGGTATGAGCAACATGTGGAACACTTACAGGTTGTAGATTTTGTAATGGTTTTTATGTTTTGAATCCAAAAACCTGTAGGAGCAAACATAAAACAGACAAAATATATTTATTAGTTCAATAAACAAATTCAACAGCCAGTAAGAAATGAATAAGCACAAGTGTTCTATAATAAAATGTCTTTCTCTTCTGCTTTTCTATGATCACATAGCAGAAGCAGAGGCAACACAACTCACCGTACTACGTCGTCTATATTGTTTCTGTACACGCCTTCGAGTCTCTCTGCAGGAAAGCCCATTGCAATGATGTTTGGGTAGATATCTGTTCAGGGTCAAGGAAATGTACACAGTGCATGCCTGTGGAAATCAAGCCTTTACAGAACAGAAAGTGCCATTACCGAGCTGCCTAGCAGCACATATTTAATAACACCTTCTAACAGCTATTAACTTCTTTTAGACTAATAAAAAAGAATTTCATGTTAGTCTTTAGCTGTTAGAGCAGAATTACAAGAATGCAGAGATGAGCAGCAGAGCACAGAAAAGTGTCAGCCAATGTCAATATGAGGGCGTCATAGTTATGGATAGATAGGAGGTTTGCTGGTCAATGCGCGTGCGTTTGTGTGTGTGTGTTGTGACAGATGGCCTTGACAGTGAGAAGCAGGCAGAGAGGACGGGAGTAGCAGCGCTCCCGCTCGAGCCAGGCCCACATGTGGGTGCACGAGGAGAGTCTCCGCTCCCTGACCTGCATGTATTTTTAGCGCCCAAAGTTATATTGGGATGATCGCAAATGTTCGGCTTATCTCTCTTTCGAGCTCAGCTGGACCAATTTGAATATCTAGGAGTTTGAATGCAGGCAACGCGAAGACATGGGTAGAAAAAAAGAATTTCATCAAACAAGAATCCTTTGTGTCATGACTTGCAGGTTGCAGGTGCAGCAGGAGGTAGTTGTTGTGTTTCCATAACATTCAGCAATAGACATGACACAAGTGTAACCACACAAACACCAGATTCCACTGTGAGTTCAACTCCTGTTTGCACCACCTTGCGCGTGCTGCACCTCGTCTGCGTTTCAAGTCGCCTTACATCATCAAACGTGGCTCCACAATCCAGAGCAGGATAGTGATGGAAAATGTCGTGGCCAATTATGTGGTGACACACATTTGATCTTAAAAGGCACAAATCAGTGTCATGTTGCAGCGAAAGGAATAATTGAGTTGGCATGCATGTCTTTGAGGCTCGCCTGCAACGCCTACCTGTAACTGAAGTCTGCTTGTCGCCATAAGCTGTGGGATTTCACACTTTAACCACTGACTAAAGGGCAACCTTTTCTTACACTTCCTGTGCCACGGTGTCAAAAATAGAAAAGCTGAATATTTCGAATTAGATGTGTCTGTTTAATTTTGTGCAGACTTTATTTTTCCAGAGTCAAATCACTTTTTAACTGGTCAGAAAAATTTGACACACGCGCCTGACAACTCTGGTGAGAAAGTGTGGCTGGCTCTACACAATCTTCATTTTTGCTAGTGTGCACACATGCAAGTACCTGCACATGTAAAAACACACAAGAACAAGCCTCTCTCATGGTACACACACAGTTCATTGTTCAATCAGTAGACCTCCGGAACAAGTAGTGGAGGTTTACTGTACGACAACTGACATATACACAAAGATGAATGCAATATCAAACATTTCTGAATGATGATTTTTCAATAAAGCCCTGTAAGAGGAATTCAGTAAGTGCCTTAACACAGCTTCATGCAGCTGAGGTATGCTTAACACAGGACTTGATGCATGAATTCAACAAGCCCAATAGCAAATCTATCGCATTATTTGCATACTGCCAAGCTACCTTCCCTTTAGCTCACAACACAGTAGCCTATATGTACATACTGTGCCATAATCCCTTCCATTAATGCCTCAAAGACCTAATTAGGAGCCAAATACAGGTTTTCTATGCTATTTAATGGGCTACTCTAACCCTTGGACCTACTGGCAAAGTGATCCCAGTCAGACTATTCTAAGTGTTTTGAAAAAGCTCCAGAGCTCCCAGGAGAGCCTCAGCCCAGGGCATGGGGGGCTTGGTCTCTGCAGCTGGGAGGAAACGCACATGCGGGACCCCCGACGGAAGCTCCAAGTAGGAGGGGGGGAGGGAAAAAAAAAAGAAAAGAAAAAAAAAAAGGAAAAAAATCTGCCATTTCAGGCACGCCTTTTCTTTAAAGCCAGCCCTGCCTCAGCTCTATGCATACGCCAAATCCACAACTGAGAACGAGAGAGGGGGGAAAAGGGAGAGTGGGAACCAGCGAGCGCTGAGCGAGGAGGGGGTGGGGAGGACAGGAAAGGAGGAGAGCAGAGGAAAGGGGGCAAGCAGAGGGAGGGAGAATTAGAGTGGGAGTAGTAAAGAAAAAGAGCAAAGGAGAGGTGGTGGGTTGAGAGGGTAAGAGAGGGAGAGAGCACTCAGACAGCAACGCTGATACAAGATCACTGGCAACTCTATTTTAAGGGCAATTCCCAGAACTGTGATACTGCATTACATAACGCCAGAGAGCCCATATTGTTTTTAGACACCATGCCAAAAATGATAAAAGGGATAGTTCAAAAGGGCCCACATCTGAACAAGAGGAGACTTCAAGCCAAAGAAAGATGCCACTTTACAGTGTCGTGACCCCCTTCACACCTGCACACCACAGTCCTGCCAAAGGCAGACATCACACGAGTTTCACCACATTATAACACCAGATGAAAAACATCTTATCAATTGTTGTGATGCACTTCAGCATCTGCATTCACACATACATCACAGCTGACACTTCAGCCTGAATTACATTCATCTCTAGTGGCGGTATTGAATCAAGGTAACTCACTCAGCTTCACATTTCCATTCTTTGAGAAAAGAAAAAAACACTACTCAGCAATGTTATCATTGATGCCACAATACCAGAGCAAGTTCAGTCCATAAGTACAGGCCTGTTTAATTTTTTACATTCTGTACTGAACCAGATAGGGCTGCAACTTAAAATCATTTTCACTAATGATTCATTAAGGATATGCTTTCTTCTATTTTTCAGAGAGCACGAAGACATTTTGAAATGTCTTGTTCTGTGCAACCAACAATCCAAACCCCAAAGATGTTCAATTTACTCAAAGAGGACTAAGAAAAACAGCAACTTTTCAGATTTGAGGAGCTGGAAGCAGAGAATGTTTGCTTTTAAAAAAAAAAAAAAAAAAATGATAGAATGGTAACAAACAATGTATTGTCAAAATTACTGGATGCTGCAGGCCATGCAGATATCCTGGGGGGACTGACTAACCAATTAATCGACTACTTGTTTCAGCTCTAAAACCAGAAATATCAAACTCAGAAATCACAGATTGAAAAGGCAGCTTGTTATCGTAATACAAAGTCAAGTGCACATCCACAGCAACCATGACCCATGTCACACATCAGAGTTTGTATTTAGTTTGCCATGGTCAACCACATCAGCTGCTAATCTAGTTTATCCCCAGCCAAATGAGTAAAAGTACCAACTTTAGTACCAGCGATGCAGCACCAGGGAACCAGGTCAACTATTATCAGTGGTAATAAATGAGAAATGAGTCCTGCAGAAGGGCCTGAAATAGCAATACTTAAATTTGGAAATGATCATATCTCCATAAATGGAAAGGAGAATATTAATTTGATTTTTTAAAGATTTGTTGGAAATCCATCAATGAATGCTCCTCCATAGAGGACACAGGAGAGGTGAGGCAAGGTGAGAGTAAACTTACACAATTTTGTCATCATAAACCAGAGATCTACCATATAATGAAGTGACATATACTGTGTAGATGTGTCTACATAAAAGAAAAAATAATAAATAAGCAGACATTTCAAGATAAATACTAGACAAGATCTACCTGCGTTCAACCACCAACTGATTTAAAAGAAAAAAAAAGAAAAAAAGAAAAAAAAAAGAAAAAAAAAAAAGACTTAATGCCACTGACAATTTCACAAGCTCAAACTAGGTCCACCACTGGGTTAGATGCCTCGTCTTATTCTTTTTTATACACAGTACTGTCCAGTTAAACGGGCTTTTCCTGCTATAATATGACTGTGACATTTATGCGTGCTGGTTTGACAGATCCACCATCTTTCAAACATGCTGGGTGACAGCAAAGCTGCGCTGTCTGACCAACTAGCCAGCGAGCTAAGTAGCAGCTAACTGCTTCACATCTCTGCTTCCACTTTTACTCAACAATGCAACTATTACACGTTACTAATTAGTGTCCAGAGTGCTGTGAAAATAAGAAACACAAGGAAGGATACATGTTAAGTCCAAGTCGAACCCATCCTCTTGATATCTCCTTTTGTTCCGGCTGACCATTTCTTTTATAATCGCAGCCATTGTAGCAGGTGACAGGAGTCTATTCGGGATAAATGATGAAAACAGGTTTTTCTAGTATTGGCTGTCTGGTCGTGTTTGTCGCAGTCAGTGGGTCTGCTCTCTGAATTTTGCAGGTCCTCGCAGAGACGTGCTAGCCCGCAGAGCTAGCTGTGGCTGTGGGTCGGATTAGACAGGCTTCCTCTGGATCATAAAGACGGGCCTCGCTCTGCTCCTCCGTGCAGGCCCGACTTTCCCAATCCTGCAATTCGTCTTGCAAACACCTCCGAATTAAATACATGCAGTTGTCCTCAGATAACCCTCTAGATGCCAGACACGATCCAAGCCGATGGCTCGGTCGTAGCAGCCGCCGCGATTGACAGCGAGATGGACTAGAGGACTCACCGGTTCCCGAAATCTGAATCCAGACGGAGCTAGCTCGCTAGCTAAGCAGCTAGCTAGCGCAGCTAGCTAGCAACAATGGCTAATGCTGCCTCTTCGATCCAAAATCCTTCTACCGATTTAACATTGTCATCATTTGATTGCCAAGAACACATCTGAAAAAAGTGACAGGCTCCACCGTAATTGTATATAGAATATACAAAGCTCAGGAATCGGCAGAGATTGGTTTGACAGCTCGGTCCCGGGGAATCATCTTCTTTTCTCGGTCCTCTCGCTCCAGCTGAACTCTCAGGCTCCCATCATGGCCTCCACCGAGGGAAAAAAAGAAGGTAGAGCAGGCTGGGATTTTAGAACAAATATCCCTCCGCTCTCATCACATAGTTCCACTGCTGAATTAAAACCAGCAAATGCACTCTCAAATAATAGTGTATTATCAATTGACATTAGATTCTGATTAACACCATCGTATACATATAATTGATTCAACCCAAAAAAGCGCAACAATCGAGTTATTTCGTGCTTCTGGCGGAAGGATAAAGTGAGTCTGCTCGCTACGCTCCCTTCTGTCAAAGTGATCACGTGTGGCTGTAATTAGGGAAGTTTCCAACATAATGTCACTTTTCGCGGTTTAAACTGTCATTTCAGACTGTCGCAAATGTATCCGTTTAACATGTAAATCCGTAACACGTTTAGTATGTTTACACTGAAAAGATTATATAGTTTAACGTTCAAGCAAAACCAATAGTAAATCCTAAATTGTACCAACGTTGTTAATTGCATGGGCAGTGTTATTGTTTTCACTGACGCAGACCAGCAGTGACAAAAACATCACGTTTTACACATTAAAATTAAAGATACTTCCATTGCCTAAATTTGCATGACGAAATTTTCAATAATAATAATAATAAGAGGCTACTTTACAAACATAGAAAAATAATATATTATATTGTTGATGAAGATGTAAACAAAAGTAAGTTTTACTGGGTTTAAATTAAAACTTTGAAATAAATTGCCAGTTAATCAATTAGTTGATCCACAGAAATTTAACCGGCATTTTATTGATTATTTGTTCCAAGTTTTACTTTCTTTGCCCAAATTTCACTGGTTCCAGCTGCTGAAATGTCAATATTTACTGGTTTTCTTATTTCTTTATGATAATAAAATGAAGCAAGCAATGTGAAGATGTCACTTTGGACTTGGAAGATCCTTATTTTCTGACTTGTTTGACATAATCAGTTAAGTGATTATTTGAGAAACAGAATGGCAAATTAATCAACAACAAAAAAATAATTGAGTTTTTGGATGCAATTCCACCACACCAAAAGTCACTACATGTGACTATGTTCTGCCTTTCAGAAAATGGTCCTGGAGACCTATTATTGATATTACCTAAGAGAACCAGCCACATAATGAGAAGGACATCACATCCATGATCTTCACACCCATAATGCAAAATAACCGAGGACACAATCTCTCCTTATGAACTGTGTGTAAATATTGGCCTACATCTGGAACTAAGGAAGCCCAAATCAACCCACATCCATGTAACATGACTGCTGTGCAAACCACTCCAGATAAACTCCGATAACTAATTTACATTTTCATATTTAAATAAGCAGCCTTTCACATCAGCCTTCATGCCAGCAGAGATGTGACTTGTGCGCTTCTATAAGTTGTACATCACATTTTGGGGTGTAAAAATCAGGTTAGCCCATATTCAAGAATAATAGGCATGTAGGGCGTAAGCGATTAACACCTGTGGCCGTCCTGGTCATTTCTGTGTGACGTGACATATTGGATGTACAGTAGTTAGAGATTTTATAAAGCACTGAGGGTGCAGTTCAGCAGATTTAAATGGGGTTACCTGGAACATCGCAGATTAAATGATCTGATCACACGTAAGGCTAATTAGGAATCTGCTTCTTACAGGGGAGACTGGTTCTCCTCATAGAAGAACACTCATCTCATAGCAATGTAAGCCCTTAAAGCTTAATGACTGGCAAAATTAATCAGTCCTTCAAGTTCACTCGACCATCTCTTAAGTGTAATTTGAAAGCGTCTCAGGATCTCCTTAATCTGTTATAAAAGATCTAGTTGGCAAAGCCAGTCCAGAGCCAAACCATGTGTTTGTGCACAAGATTTTAGATAATTTTAAAGAACATCACCATTGTTGACTGCTGCTAGTCCAACTTCACTCCATTAAACATGAAATCTGACTGTTTTTGGACAACAGTGAGAAACGCAGGATTATCTTTGGGTTTGGTCTCAGTGAGTGAAGTTATCATGATTAGTGCAGTTATTAAGCCAACCTCCTGTCAGACACCAAAGTGACTGTGCCCGTTCACATGCACTTACAGTAGTTTTTCCTGCAGTTATTCTTGTGTTTTCCTTTACCAGTTCTTGCCAGCAGAGAGCAGCATTGTACCATTGGCTTTGCAGCCCCAGAATACCACACTGCCCTATCCTTACAACTTTAACCTTAAACTGATAAGTGTGCACCTTGTTCTGACAGATGGAAATGTAAGATATGTTGCACAACCAGTGGCACACAGACAACATCAGGACAGAGATATCACAGAAAAGAAAACCTTTAAATCCATTTCATTTAAAGGTATCTGGTTAAGGTCACAGTACATAATGTCCATGTTAAGCACTCACCAATGACTCATAATAACAAATAATTTCCTTTTATTACTGCATTTTACATACTCACTTTCATCTTCCTAAAACTGCAGGCCTTTATTACACGAATGCACTTCCCCACTTTATAAAGTCACACAAATCTCAGATGCATTTCAGGCAAATGCCGACAAGAAATTTAAACAATTTCTCTTTTTTATGAATGTTGACATTTGAGAGAAAGGCACTTTCACATTATAAAAAAAAAAATCTATGTTGTGTTTCACAATAATATGACACATTAACATGATGAATTAATTAACATCCATACATGTGAAACAACAGGCACTGTAGGTAGTGATAAAACTGCATGTAACTTTCATTGAGGTCATACAAGTAACTTGACAGACTGCAACAAAACTGCCTTAAAATGCTACGAAAAGTGAAATCTACATGTTTATGTCATGCATCCTTTAGATATTACATGTAAATATCAAAAATCATTTCCCTGTCTTGGGACGTGCTCCTAAACTTAAAATATAAAATTTAAAAAAGAATCTCAAGTTACCTTTAATTTATTAAAATACATAGCTTAAGTTAATATGCATATAAACATACAATGGATTTATAAATCACATAGTTTTATAGGAATGTAAAAATGTAATGCTTAAACTGCTTAAGACAAGTCATTTTGATTTGGTGAAGACAAAACACCCACCCCTGCCAGAATTACTCATTATTCATAGCAATCTAAGTTCATCACTCTAAATACCATTTTTTGTATAAGATAAAAGAAGAATCTATCTAAAAACTCCTGGAGGGATGGATGTGATGTATATGTAACCCCCTTTAAGAACTAACAATATGATTTCATATTATACTGCTGACTGGTGATCTGAGCATTGTGTTGATTACTCGTCCTTTTGAAGAGACATGTAGTATTCGACCAACACCTTCCAGGCCTTGGGGGCCATGAAACCATCAGGAGGGTACTCTTTACTCCGAGCCAAGTTCCTCATCTTGGTTCCAGAGATGAACTCAAACTCAGTATGTCTAAGAAACAGGGCAGTATAGAGAGAGAGGGTCAGAGAGTGAGGATAGGTCATTACAAGTGTTATCTAGTCTTACAAAATTACAATATTTACAAATTATACAGTATGATGAGGCCATGATCACAACAGCAGAAAAATACCAAATGGTACTGAATCGAGGATGAGCCTCATAATTCACATTGTCAGAATTTTGGGAGCTGTTTTAAGATTTATACTATAATCTGCTAGCAGTATCAACAGGATAGGACACAGGGTCATTGATGGTTCACATTTTCATGAAAATCATGTTTTCGTTTAAAAGATTTGGGTGTACAAATGTGTGTAGGAGGATGTTATGTAATGCTACATCACAATTTTACAGCAAGTCTAAAAATAATGTGATGACACATTCTAATTTAAGAACATTACATCTTAAGTAAAATAGCAGCACTTATAATCTATGGCACTTTGTCCCTTTCATTTGCTCTAGTTTTTTTTCTCACAAAGTGCATCAATCCCAATACGTTCAAGCTTCCACACTACCAATCTGCAAATCTTTCTCAACTCACCGCTCTGGGTCATAAAAGTCCATAGCCTTCTTAGTCTTGTTGTAGGCGGCTACCCTGAAGGGGATGATCTCCACAGAGGTGAGGCCCGGGGCCATGGTGAGGACCTTGCCTCCATGGGTCGGTTCATACAGGTCCTGTTTAGTCTCTGGGTGAGGCATGCCTGCTGGGTCCCGGCCAACAATGTAAAAATTTGCTCCAGCAATCATTCTGGCTCTACAATGCCACTGCACCTGTTGAGAAATTGGACGACATGCAGGTTAATATTCAATCATACACATATATAATAGGTTACTGATCATAACTGCCGACTTAATAAGTTACTGCAACACCGCTCCTCACCTCTGTGGGTCCAGCATACATCATAGGTGAGGGGAAGATGGCAACAATGGTGTTTGCTGGGTCGAGGATGCCCTCCTCCAAGACAGCAGCATGCTGCTTCATCCGCCAGTCCAGAGGCACATCATCGTCTTTAGTCCAGCCGCCAAGTGGGTGCAACAGGAGGACTGGATTCTTGTATCCTCGCTCTAGCAGACGGCGCTTGGTGTCCTGCATTAGCAGGGCGTGACCATTGTGGACTGGGTTACGCAGCTGAAATGCAAATACTGCATCTAAGGAGGACAACATGGAAGAGCACAAAATAAAGTTAGCTTAACAATAGTGTTTGTAGCAATAGCAGCAGAATTAAAGTATTTGAGTTGCTGAACTTCATGATTTGTGCAGTCCAAAATGTGAGGATCATATTGTGCATTTTAACATCTGTCACAGCAAACATGCTCATCATGCCTTTTACAAAACTCAAATGGACTTTGTGTCATAAATTTGGCAATTAAATTTCCTTTCCTAATTTCCTTTAAAAAGGACAAATCTGTTGATATTCTATATTTTTCTTACTGTTAACAAATCCTATGATAAATCAAAAACCAACAATGAATTGATCTTACCAACAAGCATTGTCAGTTTAGCCAAAGCCCAACATAGATTATTTATCCGTGCCACTGAGCTCCATTGTATCCAAAAACTATTAAAAACTCATCAGCGTTGCACTGGGTGACACAACAACCACAAACATGAGCATTATTTTGTGTCAATCTCACATATACCATCATAAATACTCACAAGTATACCTGCAGCAGAAAAAAATCTCCAACAAATGCACTACTTCCTTGTTTAAGTAATATTAAACTACAGTCCCCACCTATTGTAGAAATTCAGCCTATTTATACAATGAACGTATACATTTTTGAACCGTTTCAAAAGATTTAATTCCTTAGTAGGTACAAACGCACTTGGGTCTAAGAGATAGGCTTGGGAAGTTGGAAAGTACAGAGAGATGGATATTGTTGGTTTTCGACTTTTCATAGGGTTTGCTATGATTAGGAAAACATAGATTATTGTCAGCCTCATCTGTTCTGTGCACATCACAACATGCTTGCACTAGTACCAAAACTCAGACGAGCACCACGGAGCAGCAAAGAATAGAGAAAAACAAAAATGGCCAAAATAAATACTGCATTTCGGTGCAGATAAATAAAGGACACAATCTTGAGCACAGCATTCATTTCAAAGTGAACGGGTGAGAGACAATAAAAATAAAAGGTGATCAAATTTCATTGTTCATTACTTTCAGACAGATACCGCCCTGTGTGTCTGCACTGAACACAAATCACAATCATTGCCATGCAGCTTTAAATTTACCATTTTATTTTTTCATCTGGTCCTTTGTCAAGTTTTTCTGAAAGACAAATGGTGCACTGCTAAATACATTGCTTTAATGTTTCATTTACTTTTTCCCTCACTGTGATGGATATTTTATTTATAGAATGGTATTTATCAGAAGTGTCACATCAGAAGCTACTTACAACAATTCATATTCCATTTTGTGTTCCCTAATTGTGACTGTAGTTTTGTGAGCAACTCAAACTAACTAACCCGCTTTCATGTCTTTGAACCTCTGCTTGAGCTCCTGTGGAGTAAGGCGGTACTGGTCAAGTCCATCATTCCATTTGATCCGCTCCAGCACCTCCAGGTCGCCACCCACCAGCCAATCACCTCCCTCCATAACCATCTGCACAAGGTGATAATCAGAGAATACCAGTTAGGCTATGTTTTACTGACTTAAATGTTTAACTGACTTTAATAATATGATATTTTTCTGGGGTTTGATTTATGTTCTGTTTTATTTAATATATATAGGCCTTATTACCTTAATGTAAGGGTGCTGTGGACAAGTGGTGCCCCACTGTCTGGCACAGCGTTCCTCCTTGCGGTGTACATAGAACTCTGGGTTCCTGAGAATAGCTACTCGTGAACCCTGGTGCTCCAGAGCTACAGCCGCACAGCCATCCAGCTCCTGCTTGGCCTCATTGCTAACAGCCAGGACAATGGGAACAGACAAGTTGATGGCCCCACCTGAGACAGAGCAGGGTTCAGTGATTTCAACCGCTCAGCGAAGGCAAATATCATTTCAGATATGTTATTTACATTAAGGAAAGAAATACAACGCATGTCACACTTATAACAACCCATTATTAAGAGTGTTGATTTCCAAACAGGCGTATTTGTATTACAAGGGGTACTTCTGCAGCTGCCAGCAGGTATGTGGTAAAATTGTTGAGAGGTGCAATTAATTTGAAAAACTACAAAATGTGATTTGATTTAAAAATATCTTTACACATATTGAGTCAACTGTAATAGCTGTATACCACATGTTGCATTGAAATTAGTCTTACATCAGTGATAAAATGAGTTAGCAAAAATATATAAGTAATGAATAAACAGTTCAAATAGTTAATAAAGGTAAAGGTAATAGATAAACAGTTGAAATGATTTGATAAAAGTAATGGTCAAATAGTTGAAATAGATCAGTTATATAGCACTTGGCTTCAGTGCTAACAGGCAGGATGATGGCAACAGACAACTTGATTCATTATCTGAATAATGTATAATTATAAGAAGTAATGGACAAATGGTTGAAATGTCATCATGTCCATTATCTGCTACTCCAAGTGGTAGTTGTACAAATGCAAACCACACAAAATATTGACAGTTCCATTCTATTAAAAAATAGCCCATTTTATGTAATTAACATTGTTAAACAACATCCAGTTTTATATCAAATGAACACAGTTGGAAAATGACGGGTGATGTTGATGGAAACTAACTTACAGGATATAGATCCATAAAAATATCTTGGTTTTTATTGTAATGAATATATAAATTCTGTTTTAAAAAAAACACATCTGAGTCCTCTAGAAGGGCTTTAAGTGCAGCATTTATGTGTTGGACTACACTGCTGGGGTGTAAGGGTTTAAAGCTTACAAGGAACGTGAGTGCAGTCATCTCTTACCATCCAGCAGGTTGCCAAAATGTAAGACCTGGAGGAACTCTCTCTCTCTCATGAAACCCTTCAGAGGGCTAGCCCAGCCCTCTGCCAAAACCTGCACCCACTGTAGATCCATCTGTGGACAAAGAATATTCACTCATTATCAACAGCCTGAAAGGAAGATGTTACTAAAGTTGAACAGCATTTAACATGCATTATGTTTCAACCTCAGGAAAGCCACAGATTTAACTACGATGATGGTATTCAGTGTATTGTAAATGTTGATACACTAATAAACAACTCTATGATTACTCTATGAATGAAAGACTCAATGCATTGTGGTAGTAAGAATGCTGGAGGGTTGGAAAACAGGCACAGCAAATCTATGCTTTCTTTTAAACTCACATATTGGCTCTAACCTTTTGACCTCCAGTGCCAAACCTTATAAAGGCCTCATTGTGCTGTGTTTGATTGAGACGTTGCTGCTGCCTTATTTATGAACAGTATATTAATTTACTCACTAAACCATAGCGAGATGTTCTGAGATAACATGTTGTGCACACAGCTTTGGATGAGTAACAGACTGAAGACATTCACAAATGTTCAACATGATTATTACTGGTTTATTTTCTGGCCAAAAACAAATCAGATGACTTATACTGAAAGGAAGTTAGTGGCTTGCCATATTGAGGACATTGACTAGAAAGCAGTCATATGTAGCGTACTGACTTACAGTCATATTGTCATTATACATTAACTGCCATAAATTATTTTACTAGAGGTATTAAGGTGGCATATTGCCCTAAATTCTGGAAAAAATAAAATGCTTATGGTGGTAAGCATCCATTCACCTCCAGAGAACTGACCTGAATGGTGATTTGATAAGACAATCCTATTAGTGTGCGTTTCAGTGCTTCTGCTCTACGCCTGGTAGGGTTTTATGTCTTTATTAGTACCCCGGGAAGTCAGAGTGGTCATTAGTACACAGGGTCCAAACAGAGGAAAATGTTTATGGGCTCATCATGAGCAGCTCTCCGCCATGCCCAGCATTGACCCCCTTGTCCATTTGCTGTGTGATAAAAAGAAACCTATATACTGGAGCGCTGGGTTACCTTGGTGATGCTGATGGTGGGAAGCGTGTTTGCGTCAGCCACAGCAAGAGTCAGCTTGTTCTCCGGAACAAAGAGTTCATTCACCTCCTCCATGATCTCGCCTGGTACAATATTCTACATACAAGCAGAAAAAGGGAATATGACGATTGATTTCTCGACTCATCAATTAATTGTTTGGTCTATAAAATGTCAGAAAAAGTGAAATATGCCCATCACAATTTCCCAGAGCGTAAAGTGATGTCATCAAATTGCTTGTTTTATCCGACCAGTGGTTCAGAATCTAAAGATATACAATTTAGTGTCATATGTACATAAGAAAAGCAGCAAATCTTCACATTTGAGAAGCTAGAACCAGAAAATGTTTCACATTTTTGCTTTAAAAAAACTGAAATTGTTAATCAATTATCAAAATGGTTGCTGATTCATTTTCTTTTGTCAACTAATCAATCTATTGACAAACTGTTGCAGCTCTATAGTAATATATTGACTTACAGGGTGTGCCTGTGTGTTTGGTCTTTAATTGCAGATGTGACGTTGTAGTTGTAAATATTTTTTATGCAATTTGTGTGGCTCTATTGTAAATATTCAAATGTTCAATATAATTTTATGTATATTTTATGTATTGTGTGGTGTTAAAAGCAAGGGTGAAATAATTGTAAAACCTTCATGTCACACCTGTGTCGCTACATTAGTTTAGTTAGTTAATTTGTCCTTGTGGGTATTATTAGTTTCCTATACTAGCGAATAGTTTATTGCATGAACCAGTTGCCTCAGGTCACTATTAAAAGACGAGAATGAAAAAACAGCTTAGAGTTGTCTTAGAGGCCTCTGGAGAAAAGCACTGATAACTCCTGCTGCCCTTCTTCCACAAATTGAACTTTTCTCTTTACTTGATACATTTTCAAAAACACAAAAGTCCAGCACCTAGTTTATGTACAGGGAAGCATGAACTGGCTGCAATTAGGTTTAACATCTGTAACTTTCTGTGGTTGTTTTGATGTGTAATTGTGTAAGTGCATACGAGTTTGCATCCTAGCTCTGTGTTACCAAGAGAACATGAACGTGGCAACTCTTTGTTTCGCTCAAACCCTTGTCATACCAGTGCCCACTAAATTACTGGCACCAGATTTGAGCAGATGAAAAAGGTGCCATACTTTAGTAAATTTACACTGCTCTATTGTTTTTGGAAATGTAGCGATATTACCAGCTGCCTTATAATAATAAGAACAAGCATTCAACAGTTACTTTTATGATGTAAACAACTGTTAGAATGACAGTTAAAATCTGTAATTGACTCCTACTACTTCATGTGCAGTTTCCAAATAATGAAGGGAATCAGTCACAACTTGAAATGTGGTAGTGACCCAACTTCATGGAAGTATATTGTGATGCAGACTGCTACAAAAATTGCCTCAAGACATTTATTATGCAATATGCGTATATGCATGTAAATGCAACTACTTACTACATTTTATCTTCCATTCCTTCAGTGTGACTTGAGTGCTACAATCACAATCCTCCATTTCCTCTCTCAACAGCCTTTTTAAATATAATTAATTTACTGTATTTATCAATTACAGGGAACACAGCAGTTTATTTAAAAGTAAATCACCTGTACCTCAGAGACAGAGCTGGGAAAACCTTATGTGCCTAACTTTAAAAAAAAAAATTTAGGCAGCAGATGAAAACCTGTTATCCTTCAAATGTATTCTCATTGCTTGCATCTAAGTCTATTAATAGTACTTTTATTTCATAAGACATGGGCTGGGTCACACTTGTCTTTCCAGTTTAACTTATAAAGTTAGGGTGTGACAAACACTGGAAATTATAATGTAAACTCTATATCTGTATGTCAACTGACAAATCTGCAGCAATGATGTTATATAATCATGTCAGCGTGGAACAGAACCTCAAAGGAGTGTTTCCAGCATCTTGTGGTATCCATGCCATGAAGAACTGAGGCAGTTTTGAGAGCAAAGGGAGGCCCTAACCAGCAATAAGTATGGTGTTCCTAATAAAGTGCTCGGTGAATGTATGTGGTAGCTACTTTTTTTTCAACTGAATCATTATTCTTGCTGCAAAAACCTACCTTGTTGTTTGGTTTTAGCACAGCGCATCATGGACTATAATGAAGTTTCTTTGTGACATAAACTGCTTGTTTAAATGGGGATATATTATTCTCTGTCACTGACAATCTAATAGGTATTAGTATTTGACATTTACATCACTTACACAATGGTTCCTTGGCCCACAGCTGAAACCTGTGTGCGCATGTGTCTTGTGTCATTGCTTTACAGATTATTTTCTTCCTGTTTGTAATGTTAATTGTTTTGTGAGAATATGTGCAGTACAGTGAGTCATTTGTTCAACTGTGAAACCAAAATTCTTGTCGGTCGCCCCCACCTGGTCTCTGAGCAGCTCCAACACTTGGTGGAGGCATTCGTTCACTGAGAGCTCTCCGGTTTTCAGTACGAGCTCTGGCACCTCAGGACGCTCATAATCTGAATCAATCCCAGTGAAACCTGACGACAAATGTAAAACCATTAAAATAAATGTCATTGAAATCCTGTAGCCATTGAGAGTCCATTTTTAGATATATGTATAACCACACGCCCTGTAGTTGTAGAAAGGATTTGGCATTACTTGAATAACTCAAAGGGTGGTAGCGTGCTAAACAGGGAAGGTTCATTGTCTCACAGACCTTTAATCTCTCCAGCCCGAGCCTTCTTGTAAAGTCCTTTTACATCTCTGCTCTCACACACCTCAAGAGGAGCATGGATGAACACCTCGAAAAATGGTAGCCCGGCGCTCGCATGGATCTTCCTCGCCTCAACACGATCCTGTAAAGAAAAACGATAGATATATTTCACTTAAGCCTTCATCAGATAATGGTTTTCTAGCTACTTAAATGAACAGATATGCACCATTCCATGAAAACAGAATGTTTTCTGACCTTGGCGAAGGGGGAGATGAAACTGGTGATGCAAACAAGCCCAGCATCTGCAAACAGTTTGGCCACCTCAGCAACACGACGGATGTTTTCCTCACGGTCTTCGGCGGAGAAGCCCAGATTCTTGTTCAGGCCATGGCGAATGTTGTCTCCGTCCAGTGAGTAGCAAGGGATGGCATGGGACACGAGATACTCTTCCAGGGCAAAACTGATGGTAGTCTTCCCAGCACCAGACAAACCTGGGAAAATGTAGTAAGACGTGTAAGCAGTGTGTTTAAAATAGTCCATATCAGTTTAATCCTTATGCAATGTATGCTTCCTGTATGGCAGAGGAATGAGCCACTTCATGACTAATAAGTGGATATCATATACGAGTATAAAGATTTACCGGTGAGCCAGATGGTACAGCCTCTGAAGCCTCCTCTGGTACCCACGACCTGCCCTCTCTTGCTCCGGCTGACATGGTGGGCCTGGTACACCACATTGGTTGACCTGTTGAGGTCCTGAAATAGAAGAACACGGGTTCAGATAGAGGCAAACTGAAGTGATTCTGTGGGAGATACTAACGATACTGATAGCCTGATGTAGAAAAAAGGCAAACAGTAATTGAGTAGTTGCAATAAGCCATCTTACTGGGGTATATCTAAATGTGAACAGCTCAGATCATGTTAAGAATATTATGTAACACACACGTCACACCTCCTCTTTGTCTATTCTGCTCAGTTTGTCAAGTCTGGTAACATCTGTAAGGTAATTGTTAGCGGGGCCTTGAGAAAAAAAATGTAGACACAATGACTTCAGACCTGATCAGACTTGCTGTGCCGTGCCAATTAACGTCATGGCACTTTACAGAGAAATTAGAGCCAAGTTTAGCGTAGCACCACTTGTTCTAGATGCCCTGCCCAAACTGACTATGTGGACCAAGCTGTGGATAAATGGGGCTGTATTGACTTCTAGAGGGGAGGGGTAGAGGAGGGAGGCAGGGAAGGGATGGAGGGAGGGAGAGGACTGACTGGACAATGTGTCCAGTGTGCTGCCTGCAGCCCAGCGATGATGTGGCAGTGCTCGTGCCCACACGTTTGCCCTCTGCACCCACTCTCCCTTCTTCCATACATCCACCCCACAGCTTCACTTTTTGCTACCCCCCCATCACTATTACCTTTTGCCTACAACCTGTCTTCCACATTTCAACCCAGTGTTACAGCAGTTTAACATGCTATTTGATCTCACAGGGTTTCATTTTAAAACCAACCATCTGCATTTAAAGAGCTCTTTCTCTCACACACACGCACACACACACACATACACAGCAGTGACTGTAAAAATTGGTGACCTCAACAAACAAAGGTGTGTTTCAGTCAAGAATGTGGGAAAAGCACAGCATAAAGTTTTTCTTTATGGCTGTCTTCCAAGTGGATGAAGTGCTGCAGTTTATAGATAATCAATCTTGCCAGTGCTGGTACTAAAAAATATAAATCACACGAAATATGACTTATTAATGAGTTGAAATGTTTTACAAAAGATGTTTTTTAACAAAAGTATGAAATTTGATGCTGCAGAAGGATGTTAATGTACACTACTGGCCTGACTTCTTGAATTTCCCCTAGGGGATCAATAAAGTATCTATCTATCTGTCTATCTATCTATCTGACCTTGATTTTACGGGCGTTCATTTACCTTGTACATAGAACGAGTAAACAATTCAAAGTATGTTAAATATGCTCTAATGATGAGTTTATTCTTCTCCAAATGTCACATAGCCTGCGGTTAGTGCATGTACACACCCACATTATGTTGGTGAGCTGTAGACAAACAGCATTATTCTTCCAAACACAGGAGACACCTTCACACCTTCCATCACACACCCAATGTCAACACAATGCTCTTTATTCTCCCTCTCTTCCATTCAACAATTGAGGAACCATTCAACAGTGGGAACATGATGTATTTTTTGGCACATCATAACTGTGAGTTTAGTTAAGGGAAAACCTGAAGACCAAAACCCAATTTTGAAGACATGCCTTTATCGCAAAAAACATTACTTCACTTCATATTATTATTCTTATTTCATTTTAATAATTTTTTCTTTGCATTTCAAATGCTTTTATGTTTAACCAGCCTGCTGATAAGCACTTCCCAGTTGAATTCCTGTGTAAGAAACATAATATAAAGTCTTGTTATTGTTCATTCAGGAAGACCTTATGTAACTCCTTTCTCTTGCTCCCAGTTCAGCCTACATCCTCTTTCTAAGGAATTCACAGCAGATGAGACGATGATAAGCGCTCTGAAATTTCTCAACGGAACGCATACATTTAATAATGGAGATAGTCAAGGTATTCTGTCAAAATTTGGGTGACTAAACAACTCAAACAACAGTATGCATTAAATTACACTTGATTTTTAGGGCTGCAACTAATGATTATTCCCATCAGATACTGTATAATAATAAATATCTATTGAAAAAAATAAGTTTAGGTTAGATATTTAAATTGATCCTTGTCAAAAAAATTTGTTCATAACTCAAGGATATTCAAAATACTCTCATTTAAGAAGCTGGTTTCACCTTTTTGATTAAAAATAGTTTCTGTAATTAATATGGTGGAATCAGTGTCACACACTATGTGCAATGTTGAACACTATAAAACACAGGTTTTTTTGAACAAAATTCTCCTGGTCATGTCTGATTTCTTGCTATTCTCATTTTTTTTTAGGATAAATCCGCATATGCTCTCCAAGTTAGCAGCATTCCTGTGCAGCATCAGCCTGCCATCTCACAGTGGCGTCTTTCTCCCCACCCTCACAAGACACTCTATGTTATGAATGGACCAAACAGACTTGGATACGTTACTACAACAACCAGCCTATTCAGAGTCTAGGCATGTCTGTAACCATCACACCTGGTAGTGCAGTAAAGAGGCACAAAAGTGAACATGGCGTTGAAGAAAACAAGCTTTAAAGCAACGATCCAGCGCTACTTTGAAGGAAAAAGTCATCTATTGTGTCAACTTTGTGCTGCCTTTTCTATGTGAGCGCACCAGACCTCAGTGGAAAGAGTTTCGTCAACAACTTGAACGTATATGTTGAGTTGTGATAATCACACTATCATTGTTTTGTATTAATAAGACACCCACTTGACACATGTTTAGGAGGAGTTTTAACCACATCTCAAGCGCTCACACACTTTTCTGCACTTTTGACACTTCTTCCCCTCCCCGTTATCTCCACATCTACTTACCGTTCTTAGCTTTTTCACTCCGGACATTTCGCAAGAGTCTAACACCGCCGACGGACCGGGCTTCACACACACACACACACACACGGGCCTGGGTGGTGACAAGGTCTGCCGCTCGCTCGAGTCGTGACAAACTTTTGGCTACGGTAATCGAAGAAGACGACGGGCTTTTAAAAGGGACTACCGAGACACGTAGCATTCCGCTGGCCCAGCCTCAAGCCCTCCTCCTCCTCCAGAAATCTGCATAATTTGCCGGATAGCAGCCAATACTCAAGCATAACGACATGACGGGGCCGAGCACCGTAACCGGCAGGACTTGTCGGAGGCTGGGCGTGATATTCCTTTACAGCAAAACTAAATTAACCCCAATACTCTTAATTTACACCAGGCAGTGCCAGTGTATCCTTTGGCGGTGACTAGACAATGTCACACCCAACTCAGATTACAGTAAAAATCTTGAGTGTAGCTGTAGCGACTCAACTGAACCGTTAAAACACATTCGCTAACCTCTAAGTCACTGCTGTACGTCAGTAGGAAACCGTTAGGTGTAATTTAAAAGCGAGCACATATCAGTTAACGCCAGTTGAGTTCTATCGAAGCAAAATGGCAGTAAGTTTTTGTTACTGTCTTCTGGCTGAATTTATTCACACTTAAATGATGTTATTCAGCCAAAGTTACTAAGCCCTTGAAGAAACTGAGCTCTATAGTGCACCAGTTAATATTTGGGTGGGAGAACATGCTAATAAAACCCACCAAAACTAATGAAGCGTTAGATACTCTGCGTTCGCAGTTTAAGGTTCTACCAGTATATTTTAACCTCCTGTTGCAGTTGATTATCCATGTTTGAAATGAGCTAATGCGTCTTGTGAAGTCATAATTAACTTTAGTAACGATGAGTTTTTGGGTCTCAAACACTCTCGTTTTGGGGAATAGCCTTTATTTCACTGTCCTTTTACAGGTGGAAAAGAGAAAAAGAAAAGTGCTAGTGATTATTTTGTTAGTCATCCAAACCTTGCAGTCACAAAAGATCCACACCAACATAATCTCTCTATGTAAATTATTGCCAAAAGAGTAACAGTTATTAATAAGTTATTAGTATAGTTATATAGTTAGGATAGAAAATCATTGGCTTTATGCAGTAGATGTAAGCCATTCATAAGAATAACTAATAATTCTAATAAGCCACCTGCAGTTATAAATGTGAATAAGTCATCAATAAAGGGTTTTAATCTATCTGGTCTGCAGTTGTAAAGGTTTAATAAATGGATTCATTAATAAATTGATTTTGGACAACCTGGAAAAGTAAATGTTCTTATTGGCACAGACAATCACAAACCTGGATGATGTTAAAATCATACAGGGCTATGAATAACCACTTTTGTTATATATACCGAATAAAACCGGGATAAGGGACATAACAGGAAGCTGTGTACCCGTAAAGGTGTAAAGGTACTATGTGTGGTTGATGATGGTATGTTGCATGTTGCATGCATGTTGAATTAAACCAAAATGTCATGTGATTTCAGAGTAGTCACTGGCTTGTTTGGCCCATGGCACCAGAAACAGCTGCCATATATATATATATATATATATATATATATATATAAAAAGGTTAAATGACTTGTGAGGCATGTATAATGTAATAAACACCACCAATTTTCTTGACATACATACTGACCACACAATATTCAATCTAGCAGCCACAAATGGCAGCAGACTTCAGTTCAGGAAATGCTTCAAGTGCTTCTTGAGAAACAGGAAAAGAGCACAATGATGAATACAGATACATAAATTTCATACGCAGAACATATAAAATGTGTACACTGCAAAAATAAATTCTTTAATTACTGCAAGTTATGCAACAATGGAAAGAATCCTTGCAAAATAAGCAATATAGCAGTAGCAATACTGTGATGGTACAGATAAACTTGAAATTCAATTCTTAGGCTGGGATTGTGGTGCGTTTCAGAGCCAACAAATCTGCCTTTTCTCAGGCCTAAGACAAAGGGAGTGAAAATGCTTCTTCAAGTCAAAAAGTAATATGTTCATGATTCACATAGGAGAAACATTCAGACTAAGATGCGCCAATTAGCAACACAAGATTCACTCCATTTGCAAAGAAAAGACAATACATCCATTATAATATCTTCTTTTCCAGAATCCACCCTGTCAGCTTAAACCTGAGCAGGATGCTTGAACAACTCACACTCAGTCTCAAAGTCACAGCCATGGAGCAGTTCTCTGTAGTGCTCTTTGACGTCTTGATAGAGCGGCATGGAGGCCTGCTGGCCAGTTAAACCAGAGAAAGCCACAGGCTTCTCGTTGAGCAGTGGCTGCAGTCTCAGGTCACTTCCCCCACAGTCGTACAGAACCAGGACTAAGTTAGCTGCATAGGGCAACATGTGGCTGGTGCGGAAGGAACGCTCGGTCTGTGTGGCGTAGTTGGTCGATGTCAGGGCTTCACTGTCCTTGAAGAAGCCCAGCAGGGTAAGCAGTGGCAGGAGGGTCTCTGCATGGCCGACCTGGACTGTCACAGCTTCAGTCACCTGCTGGCCTGACCTAACATATAGCATATGTCAGACAGTATTAAAAAATGTCCATTACATGGCCCCAGAGTTGAAGATGAGTCTTGTTTTGTCCAACCAACAATCAAAAACCCAAAGATATTCAATGTATAATGATATTAAACAGAGAAAAACACCACATCCTCACATTAAAGAAGCTGGAATCAGAGATTCGATGTTTTTTCTCAATAAATTACAAAAATACAATTACAAATGTTTATGTTGAGCGACTAATCATTTCAGCTCCACTTGTGAAAAATTGACTAGAGGAAGACATGCAGTGCCTCAATCTTTTACTGTGTCTTACCGTGCAGTGATTTAAAGGATATAACTGGTGATATTGTATATTTTGCTTTTTGTCAACACATCTCATAAGAAGACAAAAAACAATGATAAACCTATCTTACTAACAAGTGTTATACTAAGCTAGTGTTATACTTTCCTCATCTGCGAATAGGCCTATGTGAGGGTCCGCTAGGGTCTCCGTGATGTAAATTTCATTATCAGACAATGTATGCAAGGCTCTGTACAGATGTTTGTGTACCCACCAATTTCTTGTGTCCCCACAGACTTGTCCCTGCCAGCCTGTGCAGCCACTATGCTACAAGGGCACCAACTGTGCATGCACTCCTCCAAGCTGACTAGAATAAAGTGTAAAAACAACTATGCGTCCGCAGTGTCTGCAGCTGTCACTAGACACATCTGCAAGGAAGTGTAATTGAGGCCTTATTCCATAGACGTCCATTGTTAAAAGCTCATCAGTGCACCACATCGCTGCACTGGCTTACATGTTCCTTCATTACAATGAACCTTTCCACTGTAGTTTATCTTATACTAGTACTGACTATCACACAAAATGTGTATTAATCCACAGCTGAAAATAGTCCCCAACAAACACTCAGCAAGTTTTACATATTTTGTAGGAACGAATGGTCTTGGGGCTGAGAGACAAAGACAGGGTAAGGATATTGAGAAATAATTAGAGACGTGCTAATGCATTGTTGGTTTTGGTCTTTTCATGGGATTGACAAAAACAAAAACATCAAACGACAACACTCTTCACTTTTATGTGCTCAAAAACATGTTTTACTCACTTGTTCTCATCGGCTGCTTTGTCCAGTCGGCTGAACAAATCATGGAAAAGAATGCAGCTTGACTTACTGTTGATATCATGACCATAGCTTCTTTTCCAGAATTGCTTCAGGTCATTTGCATACTCCATAACCTGATGAAGCAAATAGTACAAACAGTTGGTAGTTTGGATGTGAAGTGGGCTTTGTGTGAAGACTACAAAAGATACAAATCTGTCCCTGCAAGGTAACATTTACCTGAGTGTTAGGTCAGGGAGTAACACAAGACACAAAACACTCTTTGTGACATGGATAATACCAAATAGTTTCTCAGGGAATGAATACTGGGGCAAGGCAGAGAATACCTGATACTACTTGTTTTTAAAACAAGTTGTAGATAAGGCAGAAGGCTCTCTCTAACTTAGTAATACAACAGATGAAATACTGTATAGGGTGTATAGCTGAAGTTAATTTGTAGCCACCTGTCTGGCTTTGACTTTTAAATTCAGGTTTACAAAACTACACAAACAAATAAATGGGACATATTCAACATTTTGCCCCACTAAGGTGTCTTTAGTGGCATTGTTCCTCACAATATTTGAGGGTCTAAGACTGATTGTCCCAGGTACTTCAGACAGAATTACATAGGTCTGTTAGTTTGCTCTATTGTTTTTGAACCCTCCTTAAATCTTGTTACTTCTCCTTTCTGTTCCTATCTAGGTTTTCTGTTACTTGCAGATGTGCTACTGATAAATTTAAGGAAAGTTTTAGGAAATCATTGTATACATTTTGATTTAAAAAAAAAAAACCTTGTGAAAAAATCAACTTGACACATTAACAACCAAAAACAACAAAACACAAATTCACTGACATTTTTGCATTCTGAAATTCAGGGCAGTTTTGGCAAAGTGTCTGCTTGTGTAGCAGAGCATCTTATTTGTCCATGTTGTGATAAATGATTAACAATGAATGAATTAACTGAAAACAAGCAGTTCGGGTTATTGACCCACAAACATCTCCTTTAATTTGTGTGATGGAATCTTAGCTGAAGATGAATTAACAGGCATTTGATGAGACTCCAACATTAAATACACAATCATTAAATAGCTGAGGCACATACCTGTGCATCGACTTCATCAAAGAGCCGACACCAGGGGGAGTTCACGGTCTTGATGGCAAACTCATAAGCACATAAATAAAAAGCAGCTTCAGCCATATCTGTAAGAGGAAGGTTGCAATAAAACGTTAATGAGTAGTGAAATCAGACAGGACATGCTGCCTTTAAAACAAACACAAAGGGGAACACTAGGAAATGACCCAATTTATCCTAAAACCGAAACACCATGGTGTACTGCACTGAGTGAACACTTGACTAAAGTTCAATAAATTACTAACTTGGGTGCAGGAGCTTGGATATTTTCAGAGTAGAAAACAGCTCCACCTACTGTGTACATAATCACTGTGAAATATTGTATGACCAATGAGATGTTCTGCAGACTGTTGACCCTTCATTTTCTATAATTTCCTGGAAAGGAACTGATATGTGACCGTAAATTCACTGGGAGGATCTGGAGAGGATGATATAATTTTGTATTAATACTGGGAAACTGTAGACAGCATTCAATTGGTACATTTTCAATTAATTATGTTCAGTTAAGTGTGAGTGTAACCTTGGGATTTTTTTAGTAAGTGCAAATCAGATCAGCTGCATATGCTAAAATATGATATTTTCTTAGAGGCAAGCATGAATTTCAATATTGAGCAAAGATAAAGTTTTCAATAATCAATGAATAAAGAATAGATTTAAATGGGGAAGTTTTTAAGGAAATATCTATAAACTCAACACATCTAACTAAATATTCAATAAGCTTTTCTCTACTGCCACAAACTAAGTAGTACATTTACCATTACCATTTTACACTTTCTGCTTCCACTCGATTCCACTTATTCAACAGTTGCAGTTACCTGTGGTCAGGTAACATACCAGTGTAGGAGGTCTGCTGGGGCTCTGTGCAAACTAGAATGAAGCTCCGATCTATAGTATGGTGTGCTTTGTCCAGTGTACTTGATTGGAGCTTGAAGGAAACTGGGTGCAACAGTAAATGTTTACCCAGTGCCCCCAATGCATTCGGTGAATTTATTTACATAAAAGATCTCAGGATTCCTCTGCAACTGACCATCTGTGATGGTAGGGTATTGGACTTTAAGACGATCTGCGATCTTCTCCTGGACCCTCCTCATCTCTGGCCCCTCCTTGAACTTGTCCACCTCTGTCAAAGCTGAGGGGTTGTTGTCAACTTCCTGCACAAACCTGGTGCATTTGTCAAAAAACCTCATCAGAGCGTCGTTCACTGCATGGTCAAACTCCTTATCTGGGTGGAGAAATGGGAACAGGTCATTGCAAATGCATCTAAGTGGTAAGTGATAGTATAATCATCATGGCCATACCTTTAATAGCCCACAGCTCAGTCAGTCCTGCTTTAAAGGACAGTGTGCTGTTCACACACCTGTGCTTTGAGCTGGTTATGAATTTGATGAGTCCACCTCGAAGCTTCTCCTCTGAAATCAGTGAGGGGAACAGCTTCGACAGCCTGACGGCCAGATGCTTGTGATCATTCACTCCTTTCTGGACGAGTCGGCCGTCCATGTCCTCATTGTACCACATCGTCCACTGCGTCTGAAGTTCATGCAGCCAGTTCTCTTCGGCAGAGGCATTGCTCTTGACGAGGTCGTAAAGTTTCCGCATCTTCTTGATGTTTTTGGTCGTCGGGTATCTTGTGCCGTGTCTTATTATGGCAGTCAGATGAATTTCGCGACATTGTGCTGACGGGGGCTGTAAAATAGATCTGTTTACAGCAAGTATGTCCTCTATGAGATACGGGTTCACTTCCTCATACCTCCCTTTCGTGCTGAAATATTTGGCGATCGCTGGTATATCCTGATTGTCCTCAAGACTCACGTCATTACGAAAACAACAGGAAAAGCCAATTGTGGTGGTGAGATGAACAACAATAATTTTCCATAAAATGATCGGCATGATTCAGCCAAATAGCTTGTTATGTATTGCCGTGTGTACCTCCACCTACCAGACCCAAAACGGAGTGACGTCGTCCACGTGGGACTGTCCAGCCAACCCGTTACACAGAGCCTGTGTAACGGTTATACAGGCTCTGTGTAACAGAGTGACACAGACTATAATGGACTTTGAACATTGACCAAGGCTGGATTACCAAAGTGGGCAACTGCCCAGCCTCAGATTTACTCCATATCCCTTTGGTCAACAAATCTCATTAATCCAATGGCCCTGGTCTTAAAACCTGGCAAAAATGAATAATGTTTTTGTTTCAACTAGTATTTTTGACTAAAAGAATATATATATTATATTATATATATTATATATTATATATATATAGTATTATATAGTGTGTGTGTGTGTGTGTTGTTGTGTGTGTGTGTGGAGAAATGTGAAACTGGCCAAACTAATAAGTGATTAAAGGAGCTTTATATAATATAGTTTTTTCAATTCATTTGTCATAACTATGAAAACAAAAACAAAATCTCAGAAAACAAGTAAACAACAGAATTTAGTCATATCTTAATTTTAAAATGTTGATTACATTAAAGCAACAAAGATTCAATGTATAAAAAACAGAGCACTTGAGAAAAAACTTCTTCAACCAGTGACATTTTCAGGATAGGAGCATAATGTTTATTCCATTTTACAAATAGAAGAGAATAAAATGCACCCCATTTACCTAAACCTCAGCAGGATGCTTGAACAGCTGACACTCAGTCTCAAAGTCACAGCCATGGAGCAGTTCTCTGTAGTGCTCTTTGACGTCTTGATAGAGCGGCATGGAGGCCTGCTGGCCAGTTAAACCAGAGAAAGCCACAGGCTTCTCGTTGAGCAGTGGCTGCAGTCTCAGGTCACTTCCCCCACAGTCGTACAGAACCAGGACTAAGTTAGCTGCATAGGGCAACATGTGGCTGGTGCGGAAGGAACGCTCGGTCTGTGTGGCGTAGTTGGTCGATGTCAGGGCTTCACTGTCCTTGAAGAAGCCCAGCAGGGTAAGCAGTGGCAGGAGGGTCTCTGCATGGCCGACCTGGACTGTCACAGCTTCAGTCACCTGCTGGCCTGACCTAACATATACAGGACAAATGGGGTTCAGAATTAAACATAGCTTCTGCTGTAAGATTGAAAGAGCTTTATTTCATAAGTTTTACTAATACAAATCAGAACATGCAATGTGTACCAAGTAATATCTGGGTAATTAGACCCAAGTGTTTATACCAGTTATTTTTCAGTCTGTATATTTGTACATTTTAAACCTCCATACTTGTAACTTAGGGACAGGACACAAACTAAGATGAAGGGACAAACAGATAAAACCAAAGATACCCCTAATTATTTAATCTATTCCACTGAAGGTTTTCATCAAGGTCTTCAGTTAGTATAACCCCACATTTGTATGGACTGCAGTCCTTCAAACATGACTTACTTTATCTCATTGGCTGCCTTGTCCAGTTGGCTAAACACATCATGAAAGAGAATGCAGCTCGATTTGCTGTTGATATCATGGCCGTAGCCTCTTTTCCAGAATTCCCTCAGGTCACTTGCATACTCCATAACCTGTTGGTGCAGAAAATTCAATG
The DNA here is from genome assembly GCF_002260705.1 of Seriola dumerili. Classification (NCBI taxonomy): domain Eukaryota; kingdom Metazoa; phylum Chordata; class Actinopteri; order Carangiformes; family Carangidae; genus Seriola; species Seriola dumerili. The sequence continues at coordinate 2,773,343 of NW_019174733.1, read as the reverse complement.
GTAGCCTGTATGTTGTTTATAGCAATCTGCTAGTTTTGCATTATATGAGGTTACATTTCAGGCTGTCTGAGTTTTAGGTCAGCCTGTAACACAAGACACAAAACATTCTTTCTTGTGTGACTAATGCTTCCTTCCCTCCTTAGAGAGAAGCAATGGCATATCTAGATGACTTAGTGCTATTTGTTAGCTTTGTCATGTTTGTATTAGATTCAGCAGTTGGTTTAGTTTCTGTACTTTCTGTACTTTGTGTCCCTGGTCAACCTAAATGCCCATCTGATCAGCTGAAGTGTGTCTCTGGGTAACTCAAGTGCCACTTTGTTGTGACCGTAGGGCAAAATAACCCAAACCTAAATATAACCCTTACACTAACACTGTGGCCGATAGAGGTGCTGCCTCTGTAAAGTCCTCACATGCGATAAATCAGAACAATATTTGCTTATGTAAAGAAACATCCTGTTCTCTATGAATAAATTAACTTGTGACAGTGGAATATAAGATAAATTTGCTGCCAAAGCTGCAGAGTACGAGCATTTTTGTATTTTGAAATTTAGGGCTGTTTCAGAAATTGCTAATACAGGTGTAAATAACAAATGAACTGTGGCTGAATTCCATTTAGCTGCTTCAGTTTCAAGGTCCTGGTATTGTTCATGCTGTCTGTCTGTCACACTGTGATAAACAACCCCATAAATAAACAAACTTGAAAAAGGAAGTTCACCTTTTCCACATATATTTCCTAACTAAATGTAATAAGACTTTTGAACTCCATAGCTGAATTAAGCGAAGCATTTGATGCCACTGCCACATTAACTGTACATACTGTTGAACACTGAAGCTCTTTTACCTTTGCGTCATCCTCATCAAAGAGCTGACACCATGGGGAGTTCACTGCGTTGATGGCAAATTCATAAGCACATGCATAAACTGCAGCTTCAGTCATGTCTGCAGGAGATAAAATGCTGAGTGGTGAAGTTACAGGAAAGCTGAAATGCCAGAAAAGTGACATCCTCTTGAAATAAACTGGAAAGCACTTAGAGAGCGCATACTCCCACTTCAAGCACCAAAAACTATTTTACTATCTAATAGCATTACAGTTGCTCAGAAAGTAGTTTATCTTGATTTTAAAACTGAATCCTCTATGTAGGCATTGCTTGGTTAAGCAAACTGGTGCAGAGGCCTCACTACATCCACATCCGAAACAGCTCCACCTAGTGTCAGATATGATCACTGGGTTGTTCATGTTGCAGGTTATCCTCCTCAATTCTTGTCTACTTTACAATTCTTACATTTAATCTGATGTATACTGTCTTATATATACGTATATATAAATATAATCAATATGCACTGACTCTATGGTCTGTTTCAGACTGTTTGTTTACTATCCTTGGATTAAACTTTAATCCAGGAAAACACACTCACCACTGAAAGCATGGATTCTTAAAAGTTTGGATTAAGGTAAATCTTGCATACATGCGTATATGTTAATAACACACTCAACAGCCAAAAAGGTAGTCTTAGTGCAGATAAGACCGTGTGTGATGAGACAGTACGGGACCCTAAGACGATCTGTGATCTTCTCCTGGACCCTCCTCATCTCTGGCCCCTCCTTGAACTTGTCCACCTCTGTCAAAGCTGAGGGGTTGTTGTCAACTTCCTGCACAAACCTGGTGCATTTGTCAAAAAACCTCATCAGAGCGTCGTTCACTGCATGGTCAAACTCCTTATCTGGGTGGAGAAATGGGAACAGGTTATTGCAAATGCATCCAAGTGGTGGACAGTGATAGTATAATCATCATGGCCATACCTTTAATAGCCCACAGCTCAGTCAGTCCTGCTTTAAAGGACAGTGTGCTGTTCACACACCTGTGCTTTGAGCTGGTTATGAATTTGATGAGTCCACCTCGAAGCTTCTCCTCTGAAATCAGTGAGGGGAACAGCTTCGACAGCCTGACGGCCAGATGCTTAAGGTTGTTCATACCTTTTTGTGTTGAAATATTTGGCAATCGCTGGTATATCTGAGTCATCCTCAAGCTTCACAGGAAGTAAACAGAATGAGATGATAATAGTGAATTTCCAAAAAGAAGCCAGCATGATGCATCCAAGGGGAGGCTTAAAAATCAACTGTCTGCATAACTTTTCCAAACCTCAAACATCAGTGTGAGAGCATCAAAAATTGGACTGGGCAGATTCCAGTCCTGTTTGTTTACCCCAATTTCATCACAGCATATGCTTACCTCAAAAGTAAACCAGATATTTCAAGCTACTGTCACCAAACTCCTTCCTGTATTGTAAATTTTGATTCATTGTTTGCAATGAAGAAAAAAAAGTTACAAAGTTCCACTTTAACAAAAAACAAGTCGTTACTGATGTTTTAATATCTTACAGTGGCACAGTGAAGTTGTTTTATATGAAGACTGTGTTATTGAAAAGCCATTTGTTTAATCTACTCTATCGCTTTGACCACACATTTCTAGTTTGACAGCACTGTTGTAGAGATACAAATTCTCATTATCACAGCTCCAGTAGTTCCACTTCAACAGCTTTCAGATTAAAGTGGAAATAACAAAACATTCACCACAGAAATGGAAGTTCAACAGTAAAATATGTCCTTATGTTGAATATTGTGCAGTGTTCCACAGGTTCATGGACCTCTTGTTTGTGATTTATTTCCCCATCCACTCTACATTAGTCACTATGGCACCTATTTTATCTTCTTGTCTCCCAGTTATATTTCAGTTTACAAGATGCTGTTTGGTAAAAATTCAATCTTACAGGATTTTACTGCATTTGGCCTTACACTTCATACTGAACTCACAGTACTCCATTAGTAAAAAGTCAAAAGTATTCACATGATTTTCATACTTAGACCCTATCATGAGGCACTTGTATATCAACATGCATTTAGGTGTTACTACTGTAAACATCAAGATGACATGAAACATATGCAAACTCCACAAATGCAAGACCCATCTTGACATGATGTAGGCCTATAACAAAATTCCTATAGCTAGCCAAATTCTCTCAGCCACTGAAAATGACATATTCTCAATTAAATTGACAATAATATAATAATTGTAATTGTTGGCTAGATATAAAATACATCCAGGCTTACAGTATGTCATAAACTGCTAGGCCTATTCCACATTGCATACATAGTTATTAACAGGTCTAAAATCACAGGAATTAAGATATTGCAGTTTCAGGTATATTTTCCTAATTTTACTGTTAACATTTTTTAGATAACATCTGGGTGTATTAGCAGACTCTACTGGGCTTTATAGGAATTCCCATCCAGGGACCAGTCAATTCAAAACTTTTACAAACACCACAAACTCAAAAGTAAATTCAAAAGTGAAAGTAAAAGGAAGCAAGTACTGGGATGATGTGGTCTGTTTTCCAGGAGCCAGTCAAAAACAGTCTGTGCAAGCTGCAGCTGAGAAAGGGAAGTGACGATTTTAAGAGAATTGTAATCCAGCCTCATTTACACTTGTCATTTTAAGTGTCTCATATCCAGTTTAAATATGCAATTTTAAATACTTTTGTTTACACTACATCGCATATATACATCCCTGCAGCCAGCATTTACACCTTTTCATCATCTGGCCGTGTCTCTTATTATTATCCATCTCTAAGGCTTCTTGGTTGCATTACACTTAAATTACTTTTATGACTTGTCAGGGTCTGGAACAAGGATTAGTGTTTTATCATGTTAGAGGATAATCTGTGCTGTGCAGATCTTTGTGTCATTACATGTTTTACATTGAAAAGAAGCTATTTCAAACTAAACTGAGAGAGACACCCTAAGAGATGAGTAAAATGGATCCATTGTTGATCCTTGAAGGAGTCACATATCAGTTAAGGCTGGTTACCTACAGAGACAGTGAATGCTCTGTCAAACTAAACAGAAGAAAATGTACTCAGTGGGTATTCAAGATATGCCAACCCAGTTATTTTATCTGATCAAGGAGTATAAGCTGATCAGTGGTACCAAAGGCAGCATGACTGAAAAGCAGAATTACTGCAAGTGTGCATTAAAATGTCAAATGTAGTTTTAGTGGAGTTATATTTGTAAAGGTCAGACTGCAATTTCAACTCAGTTTATTGTGCTGCATCCAGTCCTTTTTTTTAAGACTATGACAATGAATGTTCAGCTCACTACCCTACTGAAGTTAAAAATAATCAGCATTACCAGCAGTGGAACTCTATCATGACGATTTGATCACGTGTGTGTGTGTGTTTTAAGAAGCAGTTGTCTAAATTAATAAGTGTTCTGTTTGATGTAATTTTTTTCTTTATTGCAAAAAATATTTTTTATGAATATTGCAATACTGATTAGAACCACATTGCTGCCCTACCCATTAGATTACCTATTACTTCTCCTGAACTTTCTGATACAATGATCTAATTAGCTAAATAATCAGTACATTGAGACTTTATTTTGCTGTAATATATCCTTGTATTATTTTTGTGCAATTAGGGCTATATTTTCAAAGCATAGTTTACTAATATTTGGCGTGCTCAAACCTTCACCAACAGATGGCTTCAGAAAAGTGAGTTGGGTTTGGCTTTTGCTGCTCCAACGCTGGATTTTCTGCGTAGCTGTCACTGATGCTGCATTCAAGTGCTCCTCCGGTGCTCCAAATGGAGCGGTTCAATGGTGAAAACGTGTGTTGTTGAGTATTGTTTTGCTAAATACTTCATTAAATCCATTGTAATTGTTGCTTTGTTTGGAAATTGACTGTGCTGCTGCGACATGTCACACCTTACTCCATCGTTTAGTCGCATGTGCACTGTAAGCGTTGGTATCTTGACCGACATTTATGATGGTACCTGAAGGCATCATAGGTGACGGTATTAAGGGAACTCCCGCTTCTCCAGTCACAAACGCTTACCCACGATAACGCCGGACAGACCCATGGAGCGATCCGTACCACATTGCGGTGATAACCACTATTAGAGGAGAAGTCCTTCAACATTTCGACAGCAAGGTAATCACACCTTTACTACTGTTTTGTCGAAAGCAGACCTAGCCATCCGCTAAGCCCCTTCAGCCCTGTGTGTGATCGGTTAGTTAACACTGTGTCCAAGTCATGGCAAGACATCTGTTAGTTAATGTGTTACACAAACTCGGATAAACAGCTGTATCGTAACACACGTTAAGCTATGTTACTCTGCTATGCACTATATTTGACGAACCACTCCTGAACGTTATATTTACTGCCAAACATCCGCTAACTAACGCTGCTCATTGGCCTTGTGTTGAAACATTTTATCAGTTGACGACAAAACATCTCCCGTTATCGTTAATCCCGATTCAACGTGATGGGCGGAGAAGCTACACTCTGGAAGCTACAGTCCGCGTTGTGTTAAAGTCGACCTAGAGCAGGTTAATATCTTATTTAATAAAAACAAATAAAGATTTTGTAGCACTGAAATCCACAGTCATGTAGCTAACCGTTATGCCAAATCTCGCTACGACTACCAGAGCCCAGGGTGGGCTGTTGTAGCTAGTGAGCTAGCTAGCTAAATACTGAAGACGCTAGCTTGCCTATCTATTTTTAGGTTTTCAGACTATAAGCTCTTAAACCACAGTATACAGAGGCTGCCGAGGTCTTAATGTGAATGAAAGCAGTGTTTTTAGCACGTATAGCCAACTGTGTCAGTCATGGTTTTGACGTAACGTTGTCTCACAGGTGTGTCTACTAACGTTACAGTGGTAGTGAATGTGGCCGAAAATATTCTCAGCTGATTTTCTCAGTAAATATTAACCCAGAGTTTTAACAGCAATCTTGTCCCTGTTCTCTACTCTCGGCCGGTTCACATTAGGGATCTGTTTTGCCTTGGTTTATTCACCTAAGAACGGGTGACCTGATTTAGCACTGTTTTCCATAGAGTCTTACAGACACGTCCCTTCCTCTTGTGGGGAAAGAGGGGGTAAACTCGATCACAGATGTGTTTGAACAGTTGTGTCGTCGGAAAAACACACGCCCGCCCTGTTAGCAAGACATGCTGTGTGTGGCAGCTAACCCGAGATCCACTAAGGCCACAGAAAGGGACAAATAGTTGAGCCAACAGAGACGGTGATCGAAATAAACAGGGAGACGTCTGTGTAAAGGAACTGGTGAGAAAGCAGCTTTTCACAGACATAAACAGTGTGAATGCAGTCTGTGTGAAGGCTGCATAATGTTTAAGTAAGTCAATGGGATGTATTGTTGTCACTGCATCCAGCCCAGTTGCAGAGAAAACCTCATTGCCAAAGCAAAGCATGTCAGACTATCAACAAGCAAACGGGTACATTTGACAAGCAAGGCACTGGAAACAATGAGTTTTCTGTAGGCACAGCAGCTATGATTCAGCCTTGGAAAACTGTCTCAGCTGACAACAAAACTTACTGACTTAACAGTATCCTGTATCACCGACTTCCTCTGAACTGGAAAAAGCACTTTCTTGCCACTGTTTTGTTTAGAGAGTAGGCAAACTCTTTTGTGAGTAATATTTATACAATTTTCTTCATTCAACTAAAAAAATTGTGTTTTTACAACTCTGGAAAGCACATAGACTCCTGCCTCTCTATTGAAGCTATTGGTTATTTCCATAGGCTGCAGTTAATTCAATGACATTAGAGCAAGATGTAAAATCTATGAATGAAATCATCATACCTCTACTGGATATCACTGATTACCTAGGCAGAACATCAGATGTTAGTGATGTTTGCACTTATCTGTAATCCATGTTATTGTCAGGTCCCGCAAATATCTGACCTTTTTGAAGAAAAGATGAAAACAGAGCACTTGGAAATTAGGAAAGACATACAAGACAGAGATGATAACAGGACAGGATGAGGGAGACAGAGGAGACTCATACAGAAAATCAGAGATCAGGAGAGAGAGAGAGAGTGAGAGACAGCAACAGATGAGAGCGGTTGCAGACACACGACGTGGGAAGGGTGAATACACACACTACAGATCTTTAGTTAAATGTGGCCTGTCTATCTAAAGACCTACTGAGTGTTAATAGTGCATATTTGTGATGTTTAAAAAGGAGAGTAAAAGTCTTAGTATGTTTTGATGAAGTGATCATACCCATAAACCCCCCAAATACCTGAGTAATCACTTCTCTGCTTGAGCAGAACAGACTTAAGCGATATACTCTTACACCTAACAATTAACAAAGGTTTGTTAAGAAAGTATTACAACTATTATAACCATCAGCTTATAATTCAGTTTACAAAAAGACCAAACACTATCTTTAAAATGATCTTATCAAAGACCCCATTCTATAAAGCTAGGTAAAAATGTGCCAAAACTGAGTCCCCCTCCATCCAGTTGAGACACATAGACTTATATAAAGGTATATACATTCAATGGCCACTTCATTAAGTACATCTGTACAATCTAATGTAATCCAATAAAACAGCAGTGCCATAACATCCATCTTTATAAAGTTTATAATGGTGACTTTGTTGGAAATTGAAGTTGAATTTAGCCAACAGTATACATGTCACTGCCAGTACCTACTTTGCATTACCTGCCAATTTTTGTTTGCCTGACAAAGCCTGAATAAGATATAGGTGAGATCAAACCATTGCTCCTTTAAATTTGGTGGTGCTGTTGATACAGTGTGCAGATCCCTGGTAATTAGCCCAACAATTATTTTGTTGTATTGCTTATCATTTCATCAAAACTGCCTCAGACGGCTAATGGAAAAATACAGTTTGAGTCTTAATACATTCTAACATTGATATACATTAGACATTGCTTTTTGGACCTTTCTAAAATGATTACACATTTGCAAATGCATGTATCTGCTGCTCTCCAGTGTATTTGAGCCTCAATACTCAAACCACAGCTTAGCTATAATGCTATTACCTGATGGCCTCAGCCTGTTTGTTGTTCTAGCATATGGCACTACAACGTTAGTGCCAGCCAAAAGCCATTGATCATTTGATTTCGATCATAGGCTTGTCTCCAGAGAAACAATATGTAATGGCTTTAATCTTGTTTCTGCCATAATTAGAAACACATGAAGTTTAACTGCCACTCACATGATGTCCCAGTTTCCTGTGGCCTCCAATTGCTTTTTGGAAATCTAGGCTAGTAGCACTAGCATTTTTATGTCGCCTATTTCGTGTATTTCAGAGAAGAAATTATGTCACAATATGAAATGAAATTTTAATAATCCTCGTGGGACAGAAGGGCAGTGTTTAAGTAGTCTAATGTCATATCATTTTACTGGTCTTTGTTTGAGTAAATGAAGGAGCCACACAGCTTTAGTGAGTTTGGCACAATATGAGAAGAAATAATGTGCATGTGGGGTTTTATATTATACTAGAAGATGCAAGTACATGACAAATGTAATGGCAAATGCATGTGGACAAGGGTGAGGAGCCAGAGAATTGGTCAGGAATTTTAAGTAGTGCAAGATGCCTGTGTGAAAGCCAGTTTCTTTTCTTCTTTGTGCTATTGTCTAGCCTGCTTACACCTGAGCTGGGTATCCCCCTGTCCTGACTTGTTTCGAGTAACTGACTTCCTCCTGCATTCTACACATATGTTCATGAAGTTTCTCTGGGTGTTTGGTTTACAAACAATCAAAATGAGAGTATTTTCATTTTAAGGTATGCTGGTGTGATCATTTCAAACAGTAAACCAGACACCCAAGTAGCCCAACTTCTGTATACCTGCTCCTGCCCTAATTTTTTTTGCACATTTTTGGCCTATTTTTTTTTTTAATGCAACATGATGCGATGCTGAGGGTAGATTGTGTAACTTTTGGCAGTGGCAGGCCAGTTTGCAGCTGTCTTTGAAGGAAAACATTAATAAACACAGAATAATGTAGGTATAAACTGTGAATGTGAAAAAAAGCCTTGTGAGAGATGGTTTCTTTACTATCCTTTACTTGCTGGCTCTACAGCAACTTGAAACTCCACCACCTCAGTGTATTTTAATGGCATAGTGTGCATCTTTTGTGCAGAAAAGCCTTTCTGCATTCATCTGTAGTTAAAGTATCTTGTTTCTTCTTTTTTCTCTTGTAATCATTATTAAAACAGTTGTCATTAGGGAGACACTTAGAATAATTTACTATAAATGCATGTAAGGAGCTGCGTCTGTAAAACCTCTTTTTTGGAAATTGCAGTTCCAGGCTACATGCCTTCCTGTACATGATAATGTACAGTATGGGTAACTTTCTTTGTGGTTATGGGTGTTGCCACTTGACTAACTCTTGACTTAAGCCCAGTTTAAGCTTCATGTCTAAGAATGCAACAGTGTGTACATAATTCAGATATGACTGAGAGAGAAAACGACTGGAAACAATGATGGCACCTGAAAGTCACATTTGTAATATCACTCTCTCTATTGTAATTGTGTGAATGTACCTACATCCAGGAGCAGATGAACTTCTAGCTGAGTGTTTTTTCCTTTACCTGATAGTGAATGTGCTTTTTCCTTCAATACTATGGAGTTTTAAAATCATTGGACATGATCATTAAATGGGTATAATGGATGACATCTTCATATGTAAATTGTGTAATACAATATAGCAGCCTCCAAAGTTCCCACAGAGCTTTGTTCAGGCCAGTAGGGAGTTATCAGGTTGTGTTATGCGTCTTAAATTAAGTTAAAGGTTTACATTCATTTTGAGTTTAAGTCCAAGAAAATTACAAATGTATTAATATGCCACCATGAGTGTATTTAATTTAGTCCATGTTACAGGGTTTCAGTGATCATTCAAGAGTGCTGTTGATAAGAAACATGATTTTCCAGTTTGATAAACTGAATAAAACATTGTTGCATGTTTCTGCCAAAACATGCAAAGTTATTGCATGTCTGTTTAACTGTCTCTCGTCATTTGACACAGACCTTTTGAAGTTCAGGTAGTTGATGTTTGAAAAGATGCGCTAAATGCTGTTCTGAACACTAATTACTCCCTGTTGAAAACAAGTCCCCTGTGAGCTATTCTAGTTTTTATTTCTGATGTGTCTGCACCACATATAATTGAACAAAGTCTAGGCAAGTTGTGTGTTGGTCCTCTGGGGCTTTGAGGGCCTGACATCCTAATCAGTGACTCATAAAGCCGCATGTGATTTTCTCATTAGCAGATAGCACCTACCAGTACAGTAGTTGTTGTGCCGTTCAGCTCAGCTCCTCCGAGACTTCTGCAAGAGCCATCCATGTTTCACGGTCTGTCTCATCTCTACCCTTGGCCAAACACCTTGCTCTGTTAATTAACAGACTGGTTGGACATAATAATTGTTCAATGAGAGCAGGGTTGCCAAGGTCTGTGTGAAGAAGGACATTTTGAAGCAGACTTATTTGGCATTATAGACTTTATCCTATCTCTGTGTTTTCTTGATATTAATATCATGTAATGACAGATCAGTATAGTCATTTTGTAACAGGTTAGTAGAGGAAAATGTTGCCCCTGCCATTAACATTTTATCAACATTATTTTAAATGATTTGGAGATAAGGTGATCAAGGTATTTAGTCACAGGGAAAGGGTGTGGGAATAGAAATGGCTAATTTTAAGGAAAATATTATCCCATGGAAATTTTGTATGTCAGAACAGTACAAAAATTGATTCAAAACTTTCTGAATGTAGTTTAGTTTAACAACGCAGATGCCGTCAATCATGGAGATATGACCAGCGCTCGGTTACACTATAAAGTGACCACAGTGGAAAAAATTAATTGGAAAGGTTTTTTTGTTTTACCTCTTATGAAGAATGGATGATGAATAGACATTTTGAAGCTTCTGTTGTCAGCTGTTATAGATCCATTGACCTTTTTTCCAAGACTGTTTGTACATTTCTTGTAAATAGGATGATTTTTTATCTAATACAGGCCTACATACAGTGCTATCCAAAGAAGGTTGGTTTTGTCTGGAGGAAGTGTTCTCCTGGAAGTGATTTATGCTTGTATGCATGTTTATCAACATTCCAGATATATTGATCAATTCCTATGAGTCATTGTTTCCTCCTGAGGTGATGAGTAATCTGTTGCTCTGTTGCTATTTCTTGACAATAGAAAACTAAAACTGCAAGCAATATTTTAAGTATAAGTGTTGTAAAAAAAAAAAAAAAAGCAAAGCAAAATTGATGCTAGTGCTGATAATTTAAGGTCATCTTTTACTGTAACACCCATTTGCATGGTTTTAATACTGATTTGGTATTGCTGACAGCTCCAAGGCCATGTTGAATTACATAATCTACAGTTGCATTGACCCTGATTGTTCAATATACAAGAATGCAAGAAGAGCATAATCATACAGCCAATCCTTGGCACACAATACTGGAACTATTTGCAGGGATCGTAAGTGGTAACATGTTTGTTATGTGAGCTGACCTTTTAATGTCTAAGACACTTCACATTCCAAGCATTTTGTTATCCTATGTGTTCACTTTTGGCAAACACTGTTTGCACATCATTTAGTCGTCCCTCCCAAATAGATCAATAAAGATGGGCTATGTACTGCTGGTCGTTAAGCATCTTAGAAGTTCACAGTGCATTATCAAAGTTTTTTTTTTTAAGGTGTATGAGTAATTTTTCCAAGGTTTTTATGCCTCCCCCCAGGTGACAGCCAGGGCTGGAGGCATTATGTTTTCAGGTTGTCTGTACATCCCACGATATCTCAGTATTGCGTTGAGGGAATTTCTTCAAATTTGGCACAAACATTCACCCGGACCCAAGGGTGAACTGATGAGATTTTGATGGTCAAAGGTTGCTGTGACCTCACAAATGCATGGTTTTGGTCCTGTGTGTGCAATATCTCAGGAATGCCTAAAGGAAATCCCTTCAAATTTGACTCAGATGTCCACTTGTACTAAAGGATGGACTGATTAGATTTTGGTGGTCAAAGGTCAAGGTGATTATGACAAAACACACAAACTCACAAAACACGTTTTTGGCCATAACTCACAAATTCATTTGCTAATTATGATGCAATTTGGAACAAAAGTGTAAAATGCAGTAATGACATTTTTTATCCAAATAGTCAAATGTCAACTTCACTTTGACAACATAATGTTCTGCAATAACTGGCTACTATTCAATGATGTAACTCAAGAAGGGGAGATTGTGACCATAATTTCCTTCAACTTGCTTGGTTGGCAGAGGCATACAACCGCAAGGCGGTAATTCTAGTTCTTATTATGAATGTTTTCTGGTCAGTGACTACAGATAATGCTTGGTGTAAGTATACTAACTCACTCTAATTATAAAGCTGAACCAGTGTGTAATCCATAACATACACAGTTAATTTTTAACCATCATATCTTTCACTGTAACCAGACTGGGCCAGTTGTGTAAATATTGGTCTTGCATTGTCTACCTGTTGGGTGTTTGTATTCCAGGTGTAAAGGGATACAGGTGAGAGCGTGTTGTTTTCCCCCATTGTTAGTTTGTCTCACAAGATGAAAAACCTGTAAGGGATGATACTCTTTCAAAAAACTTTACAAAGAAAAGGACACCCTTAGGACACAAATTAGGGATATGGCAAACAAAGCATTTAAAGACATGCTTTGTTTGCCATATCCCTAATTTGTGTAATCATGGTGTGTGTGTGTGTGTGTGTGTATATATATATATATATATATATATATTCCCCCCTTTTTGAGGGGGAATATTATCTTTGTTTGGCTTTTATGTGACTTACATTGTTGGCAGGTTGTGTCATGTTGTGCCTGTTGTAACTGTCCAAAGATTTGACCATTTTGTGCAAATGTATCACACTGAGATAACCTGGTTAAATGCAACATGAGCTGTAAAATATGAGAACTATCAGTGAAATCATGTACAGGACTGGTGTGTCAGGCCCTTATGAATAAAGCAATTTTGATTTCAGATTCGCCCACCACAGGTGTAGGTGCTGTTGCTGGACAGAGGCCCTAGCAGAATGTTTTATGCATTGGCCAACATTTGTCAGTTTAAAAATTGACCTAATTAGACTTGGATTAACAAACACAGTTTAACAACAATGAAGAATCATGTACTTCATTATTTTCTCAATTAATTGATTAATTTAAGAAATATCAAAAAACGTAGATTAAAAAAATTCTCCAGGCCCCCAGTTTCTTGTTTTGATTGACCCTCCAAAACCCAGTTTACTATCATATATGACAAGGAAAGGCAGAAAAGCCTCACATTTGAGAAGCTGAGAATTTTTTGCTTGTATACTGTTGTAACTTGAGTAAAACCTGTGGTTATTGGTACTTTCATATCCTGTCAAACATAGTTGCTAAAAACAAATAGTGAGTGACTCATTGTGCCATCTGCAGCTTTTTTGTTCTGTTGTAGTCACTGTTTTTTATTTGTAATTTTTTTATTTGCTACATCTTTCTAGTTAACTATGTTTTTAGGCTTGTGTACCTTTATATCTTTGCAAATTTCCAATTCCTTTTGATTTGCTTCTGAGGTCCATATTTCCAGCAGTTTGTATGTTTGTTTAAAGGATCGCTGGATTACATTACATTCATCTAGCCATACCTCAAAGCTCTCTAGCTGCTTCCTTCAGTTGCCTACAAATGAGCTTAGTTTTAAATGATGATGGCACTGTCCTGCATTTGTCATGGATTCCATGGTGGAAACACTGCAATGGTTGCATATTTGGTTCAGCAACCAGCTCAGGCACAGGCATGCTGTTGAAAAGCCCGTATTATGATGACTTCCTGACCTGAGTGTTCAGTGATTGTTACTGTTACCTAGGAGACAAACTGCATTTGTCAGAAGTTGGCTACATATTCCAGTTGAGGTTGTAATATTGGTAAGACCAATGGTAAAATAGTACTGGAAAATTTTACTCAAGTAAAAGTTCTGTTACTTCATTTTTCTCGAGTAAAAGTAAAATTACTAAAGTAAAAATGTAAGTTAGTTAAAATGTACTATCAGTTAATAAATACTAATGTAAGAGTTGCTGATTTGAAAAAAAAAAAAAACCCAAAAAGTAGAAGTTACAAATTCGTTACAGTAATGAGAGTAAAAGTAATTGGTTCCTTACACCCTTGTATGCATACATATCTTGTGTGTTGAACCTCTTTACTATATATCTGTGCTTGCATCCAAGAAATATTCATGTATCTGTACTTTTGCCAATTTGACAAAGACCTTTCTTTTCACCAGGAGAATTTGTAACTTTATTTTTTTGAAGGCCAAAAAAGGACAACAAAATGAAATGAACAGCAGGAAAAAATATGCAGCAATAGAGATAGAGTGGGAGAAAGTACAATCAATAGGCGCTGGTTCCTGATCATGCAGGCAGGGAGGAGGATGAAGGAAGAGGTGGAAACTAAAAGACAGAGAGTGGCAACAGGTCAGAGGAACAAATTTCCTCCCCACTGAGGTCAGTCCTGTTGGAGACGAGGGAACTTATGACATAGCACAGGTGCCCTTTTATTATGAAGCTCAAATTCACTCAGTCATTTTTAAAAGCTCAAAACTGGAAATGAAATAGGTTACTATTGAGAAAAAAAAACTACAGAGTTGCTTTGAAATCTCAGAGTACATCTGGTTTGCTATTTACATTAGTAAATGCTTTGTAACTGCTTGTCTACATTAAACTTGTAGCCGTTCAAAGCCATTGTGAATGAGTCATTTGGTTCTACTTTGGCTGCCTAAAGATGAGCTATGGATGGTGTGTTTATGTTTGTGTCGGCTTGACATATTGTTGCTCTTGGGTGGGATCTTTTTCTGGTGATGTCACATGCATTGCCTTGTGCTAAACAACCACCCCCTCCCATCTCCTCCCCCAGTCCCATCAACCTTTAAGGGGGGAAAGATTTTCCACATGAAGGAGAAGTTGTGGTAATGTTTTTTTTGACTGATACAGTCCAATTTTAAGTTGTACGTCTTGAGCACAGCAAATTTAGCTGTATTGCTACCATTACTGTTGTCATTTTTAGTTTGTTAGAGTGATACTCTGAGTGATACTCGGGATCTATGTTAGTTTTTATATCTGTGGTGGCTGTTCCGCTTGATTAAGGTGTATACAGCAAAGACAGATCTGAAAAGTAAAACCACCGTCCATGATGTTTCAACTAGGTTGCATTTATAGCTGCTTAATAAAACATTATCCACTTTTGAATGGAAGAAGCAAGCATTATGTTTTTGGATTAATACTTGGGAATAAGAAATGTCAAATAAAGTGAAAAAAATCACAATCCCAACATCACAGAGCTCAAGTTGACATCTTTAAATGTCTTGTTTTGTTTGATCAGAAGTCGAAAACCCAAAGGTAATCAGTATTAGTAGTATTGTTTTATAGAGAAATTGGAACCTGAGAATGTATTGCATTTTGTCACTATTTTTGCTTGAAATATGACAATTACTTTTCTGTCTAATTGATTAATGGACTAATCATTTCAGCTCTAGAGCAATGGGCAATCAGCTTTGTACTAAAGCAGGCAGGCTCATCGAGTCTTGCTAGCTGTGTCTTAGTGGCAAGGGTCTGGTAGTTTTTGGAATAATGTGCACTAGCTGCTGGCAATGAAGATTTGTAACAAAAGAACTCGAATAATAACCTTGTGATTAGGATTTTGCTGCTTCAGTTTTTGACTGACAGTACCAATGTGGATGATGCAGTGACTAAGGGCCTGATTCACAAGAGAAGAATAGTCCTTGTCCGACCATGTTGGAAAATCAACTTCTGAAGCTATGTGTACTGTCAGCTTGAGTGTTTGTCCCACCATCATCTGCACCACTGAGGTGTCCCTGGGGAACCCCATAAAGTTATACCCCACCCAAAACCCTGTTGCTCAACTTCCTCTGAAGAGAGGAAAAACAGAGAAATGTGACTACCTAGTGAGCAGGGAGTTGTTGAAAAAGGGATATACTCAGTAAACCCATGCTAGGTAAATAATGACTTTACGCAAAACTAGGTGCTGTTAAAATGATATATGTAAACCAATTGGTTAAGTTTATACAGTCCATGGCCCCTAATGCTAAAAATACAATTGACATTAGTAATTAATTTACACACACAATAGGCATACACAGAGTCGGGGCTTGTTTTTAGCGAAAGCACACATCTGTACTGCACTGAAAATCATTCAAGTAAAAATTTCATTATTTAAAGCAAGGAAAAATTAGCTCTGCATGTGTGAGAAGCATTGGAGAATAAAATAAAAGTAAACCTTGTCAAATCTACCTCTTAGTGTATGGTCTCTGCATCAAGTCAGTTTCCTTTTGTCTATTGATCTGTGGGGACACCTGGTTGCTTGATTTATCTCTTCACTAAGTATGAACTCTGCTGGCTTATGAGCTGCGTGAATATTAAAACTTTAGTTTACATGATTCTAAAAACCTTCAAAGATCCCAGTTCTGTTATCTTCTGTGTTTGTGTGTGTGTGCTGTGTCTCTTAGTTACAGAAGAAGAAAAAAAAAAGGCACTTCCCCTAACACCTTAAACATCCGCAGCTCAATGAACAATGTCAGTGGAGTAAGTAAGAGCTGGCCTACAATAAGTAAACATATCACAATAGAACTCCCTGCCCAATAAATATACACCTCAATGCTCAAAATAAAAGTTTTCTGTGCTTCAACAATGTGGCAAGTAACAATCCTGTCCTCTTATGTTTTCATATTCACATAAGTTCTGGAGGGAAACTAAAGTCTTTCAATTGTGTGTTTAGGGAGGAGCTACACTGTTTTCTTCCATCTTTATCTTGTATCAAAACTCACAACATCATAAGACTGAAGCATTTCCAGACCTTCCTCTGTTTCTGTAGTTCTCTGCTCTCAAACAATATTGTCCTGAAGTCACGTTTAATCAGATTTCCACCTGTTTTTCTTCTGGCAGAAATATTTCATCAAAGGTGTTGGTTAACCTCTGCACACAAGGATTTGCTTGGGAGAAATGTGAATTTTCCACAACCTCGGGATCTATATGTTCCTGCAGGGTCAAGTTACAGCCAGTGAAAAGTAAGTCACTGCATACGTGTGTACTCCAGGTAGACATGTATGCATTGTGTATTCTTTCCATGCTTGAGTAAGACAACAACAGAAATTGATATGCAATTCTGACTTACAAGTCACAAAACACAGCTACAGTAATTTTGAAATTAATAGCAACCCATATTCAGTATTCCTGAATTCCCTGTATTCCCTGGGTAAATAATGGTTAGTTTATTGGTTTCAGGATTAGTTTGTTTTTCTCACTGCCAGTTCAGTTCAGTGAGATTATTTCTTCACCGAGCACGCTGTAAGCTGATTCACAGACCAAAGGTCCTCAGCACACAGCTGACTCAGTGACAGCTAATCTTTGATCTGTCTCAACTGCACACTGTTAACAGATTGATGCAAGTGCTCTTTGTCTCTATTAACCTTTATCTCCACTAAATCCCATTCTCCTTTGCACTCTTCACACCATGTGAAGACACAGCTGGGTTGTCACATAGGAATGAGGAGTCTCATGCTGTGCCATTTGCATGCTATCATATACTTATTTTTCACTTCCTCTTTCGTGTTTGTATGTTACATTAGAATCCTGGGGTTATTGGGTCAGATTGTTCTCGGGGCCTCAGCAGGAATAAATCTGATGCCAGGTGTTGTTGTAGATGACCCATCTTACAGCCCATTTTATTTGGCCCTGTTTTTCTGGCCTAAATGAGCAGGCCTCTGAGCAGAGCCGAGGTGAGATGAGTTACTGATGTGCAGTGTGTTGTCCTGCCAACCGGCCGGCCTGCCAGTGTATTTAGCTGCTATTGGCCTGTGCTGAGCTGGCTGTGCTGGGGCCTGGCCGCTGGCTGATTGCCTCATTCCAGGGGTGGGGCTGCCTCAGTGCTCAGCACTGACCTTCACTCTGATTTATGAGTTCCTCCTTGCAGTCTGTTTCCTTGCCATCCTCCTCCTTTCCCTCCTGTTCATGCTGTAGATTAGAACTTGGTTCCAGCTGTACCTCATACTCCCCCAAACATAAGCAGGGCCACCCTGTGTCTACCACCGACATCGCAGTCTATAAACAAATGCATGATATGCAGCAGATGTGTGAGTTCATCTGCTTGTTATTGCTAAGCTTTGGCGGTTGCCTGAAGCCTGGATGAGAAACATGCACTATGGAAAAGTTAAATTGGATCAACAGATAATTAATTGGCAGCTTTTTGATGATTTGAATAAACGTAGAGATTTTATTTTTTAAAACCAAAAATGGTAAAAAAGTATAGTATATAATATAGTTGGTATATATCTGCTATATTTACAGTGTAGAAGCACCTAGACTTTCACTTTTTTTTTTTTTTTTTGTTTGTTTGTCTTGAGTAATAAATTGGTTAAGTAACCTAAATTACATGGTCAGTCTTGGCAGTCTACGCCATCAAATTGTGGAAATGTAGATTTATCTGTGTCTGGCCCTGTCTGTTCTGCTTATCAAATGATTAATCATGGCCTCACTGTACATGCTTTCTTTTCTTGTGCCATCTTACACTTTCCTTCAGTTCACCTTGGATCTATTTACACACCGTTGTCAATAATAGTGGTTTTGAACCAGGAACCAGTTCATGTTGGTAGTTGAAAAGTGCCACTGCATACACTACTTATGTATGCTGACCCTCTTCTCATTGGAAAAGAGGGTTATGTATAAAAGCTAATCGGATGTTGCCACTGATGTACGAAAGGTTCCCCTGCAGTGAGGATCAAAGAGGGGAAACCTGCTGATCGATCAAGTCCTTGTACTGTTGTTATTACTGTTGGGAATGCTTTAGAATGATGTGAATTATTCATTTAATGTTTAATGTCTGTGAAACGGAGCTGTGATTTCCATTAATTTAGAGTTGTCCAAACAACTGCTACTACCTTATTCAGTCACAGTGGGTTTCCTGGTCTGGCCTGGTATCCAGTCCAGGACTACCCCCAACTAGAGTTTGGCAGTCATCAGTAGGATTTTGAATCATGTTCTTGTTTAATGGGTGGAGAATGTGGAAGTGGATAGTCGTCACTACATTCTGATTCACAGCGTTTTATTTTTCCTTTAACAGGGGTGCAGTGTGTGGTGGGAAAAAAGCTGATGAGGTGAAGAAAGTTGAAAGAGGCCACTGGATTCACCTGCTATCTATTGGACTTAATCCTGAGTGACCCTGCTGCCTACTTTCTCTACATCATTTCTAGAGGAGGCTGGAGGCCCTCTGGGTGCAAGAAACACCATGTGCCAAAACTGGAGAGGACTTCCTACTGCCCCATAAGACTGCCAAACCTCTTGCGAACCTTCCTCTCTAGTCCGAGGAACCTCCTAATCCTCTAAATTGCCCGCTGGCAAAGATGAAGAAGGTGGCAGCATGGTCAGCAGAGGACGTCTCTGACTGGCTGAGCAAAGAGGGGATGCCAGAGTATATAGAGGCCCTCCGTCAGATGGATGGTCCCGCCATGCTCAGGCTCACCAAGGCAGATTTCCAGAATCCTCCCCTCTCGTTGGTGTCATCAGATGGCGGGGAGCAGATGATGGAGCGACTGGAGACGCTGAGGATAGAGAACCATATGGAGGCTCACAAAAACGGTCATGCAAACGGGCATGCCGGTGGGCTACCTAATGGGACAAGCAAGCCCCAGAGGAATGGCACACTGGGGAGGAAGGACTTAAGGATGGAGATGGTCCACATCCCCATTCCTACTATGGAAGCTATGCGCTCCTCGTTCCCTGCCGAGTGGAGGAAGACAGGCATAGCGTTCTTCTATGCGGTGGTGTGCTTTGTTACCACCACTGTTGTCATTTCAGTGGTCCATGAGAGAGTACCGCCAAAAGAACATACCCCACCACTGCCCGATAAGTTCTTTGACCTCTTTAACAGGGTGGAGTGGGCTTTCTCCATCTGTGAGATTAATGGCATGTTATTGGTTGGACTGTGGCTGATACAATGGATTCTACTCAAGCACAGGTACACGCAGAAAGCTCTTAGTAAATGACATACAAAACATCACATTCTAATGAGTTCTAATCTGAATTCAGACTAAATGAAAATGTCACGTTGTTCATTTTCTTTGTCTTTTTTTCCAGGTCGATTATTGGGAGGCGATTCTTTTTCATTGTGGGCACACTCTATATGTACCGGTGTATTACAATGTACATTACCACTCTGCCTGTTCCTGGGATGCACTTTAAGTGCTCTCCAAAGGTATAATACATACATTTATTTCTCTCAGCACTATGAAGGGTTCCGTCTTACTTAACTGCTTTTGGAACAAATGTGCTGAATGGGCAAATTCAGCAAAATGAAACCTCTTCTGTTCTCGCCACTGACCACTGATTGCAAGATGTGTGCAATCAAAATTTTTTTTTTTTTTTTTTTTTTTAAAAAGGAAGAGGCCCTTCAAGTGATTGTTTAACTTTTTGTAGTTCCTGTTAAATAGTGCAAATGCTATGAAAGCATCACTATTTTCTTTCATACTGACTTACTGACTGGTCAGAATTCAGAAAATAGATGTAGCACAATCAGTGGTAAAAACCTTCATCTGGTAAAATTAAAAAATTGCATTCACCAAAGGAAAAAAAAAAAAAAGAAAAAGTTGAGTTTGGGCAACTAAAACTGTTGAAGTTGTTAGGGAGGGGGAAGTTGTCATTGTTAAAACAAACCAACTCTTAAGTGTGGGAGAAAGGTAATAGGATGGAACATGAAGCATGTTTTACACTTATTTTACACCGCCTTACGGATGGATGTGGCACTGCTTCATTATGTGTTATCAAATGCAGACACTAACATGGGTTGTTTAGGTTATGGTTTTTCTGAGGAAGTCAAAGTAAAAAAGAATACTACTGAATTTACTGTAAATATAGTTGAGATATTTCTACTTGATTTTTTTCCCCACTTTGTGTTATGTTTTATTTCAACATTACTACTAATGTTTTAAAGGAAATATTAGCAGGAAATCATCTTTTTACTCCACCAAATGTGTCTGATGGTTTATTTAAATAATAATGACTTTATTTGCAAATGTAGGATAAGCTCATGTGATACATTGTTGTATATTTGATTACCCAAATTAGTATTTCCACTTTTGATACTTCAACTACATTTTGCTGATAATACATTTGTGCTTTTAACTAAAAACTTTTGAGTGTGGGAGTTTAGCTTGTAACCATGTATTTTACACTGTATTGCTATCATTTCTAAGGTCAAGCATCGGGATACCTTTGATCTCTGTAACTGCTCCTCAAATTAAATCATTGTGCAACATTTGTAGCAGAAATGAGACAATTTGATGAGAAGAAAAAAAGTTGTACTTAAATATAGAAGGTGAAAAAAATGCACATGCAATGTAAGATTATCTCAGAAGCAACGGAGAAGTCTTAGAGGTGGCATTACAGGTGATTCAAGACTCAATTTGAAAACTTGATGGTGGCTGTCCTCACCTATGAAGAAAGGCTAGTAGTAGTAGTTCCTGTTAATAACCCAAAATTGATGTAATGTATGACTGTGTTTCTTTTAGCTTCTCGGGAACTGGGAGGCACAGATGAGGAGAATAATGAAGATGATTGCTGGTGGGGGCCTATCTATCACAGGTTCCCACACCATGTGTGGAGATTATTTGTACAGTGGCCACACTGTAATGTTAACACTGACATACCTCTTCATCAAGGAGTGTAAGTTCCACTGTGATTATAGTAATGTTTAGTGTACAAGAATATACACTTTTGTGTACCCCATCTGCCATGATCTAGTTCACATCTCCTTCAGAAAGTCAGATCAAACGTCAAAAGAATGAAGTACAGATCAGAAATGATGATTGGGCTGTTAAATCGTGGTTTTAAAGGAGTAAGCAGGTTCTCACAGCTTCATCTGAATCTGGACAATCATTGATCATTTTGCATGATCTCCAAATTTTTATCTTTTTTTTTTTTTTTTAAATTGGCATTAAGTTGTACTTACAACAACATATACTCAATTTCATAACTGAAGTTTTAGGTTCACATGCCACAATTTTCCTGTCATCTGTATCTCACTGATAACATTCAGCTCTTTGACTTTCACACTTCTCTGCCCTGTCAGGAAATGTGAAAATGTTATCTTACACTATTCACTTACACATCTGCTAACATGTTTTTGTGTTAAAATATTGCTCCATCACAGAACCACATTTTCTGTTCCTCAGCAGGCATTTCCATTACCTAACTTTTGGTTTACACACCCAGTTGGTCGAAGACAAAGTCCAAGGGTTGGAAGTTGTCGCATTTTAACTGCTATGTCAAGTTGTAGAAATCATTACATTACTCATGCAAGCTTTGAGTAAAGAGTTGTCTTCTGCTACATCACATGGTCCTGCAAAGCTTTTCCAACACGTTTGTGTTGACAGACCTGATTGATGCAGCAGCGACATCTAGTGGGGAAAAGGAGAACAGTTACTTCTGCAAAAGAGCCACAATGTCTCTTCTCAACCTTTGAGGCCAGTGTTTTTCCACCAGCTAGATCACATTTACTGCCCCCGATGGCCCATTTAGCTGTGAAAGAATTCAGCCTCTTCTCTAAGGTCAATACTGTTGAGTCTTTGGTATAACTTTTTTTTGTTTGATTGGCAGATTCTCCCAAGCGGTTCTGGTGGTACCACTGGTTTTGCTGGATCTTAAGTGCTGTGGGAATTTTCTGCATCCTTCTGGCCCATGACCACTACACTGTGGATGTAGTGGTGGCATACTTTATCACTACACGTCTCTTCTGGTGGTACCACACTATGGCCAACCAGCAGGTAATCATGTTACCTTGGATTTTGAATTGAAGTAAAAGTGAAATGAGTGAAGTCAATTGGTACACAGGTTTATTCAGTGCATTTGTCTTCTAGTCCTTATCGTTATCTGGTAATAAACAAACTGGTACATTTATTTTAGTACCTAAGAAGTTACATCGAGTATATACACAGAGAATGGTCAAGGTGGGAAATGTACAGTCAGATTGTTATTCCATATGCACTTGTTTTTGTTAAGTGGAACACAAGTTGGAAAGCTGAAGCACTTTCCTTGGGCACTAAAGAATATAATGCATCTTGTATACATGGTTGGGCCACATGACAATAGATAATGTGTTATCAACTGTCACAGATTTGTACTGTATATTTTATACTGAGGCAGCTATAGTTATACTTAGCTTCCTTTTAAAGGAATAGTTTGACGTTTTGGGAAGTATACTTATTCACTTTGTAGCGATAGCTTAAAGACTGGAAATAGTTTGATAAATAACACTCGTCATTTTTACACTGTGGCTTTTTTTTATGGATTAAATGATTGAAATATGATGTGTTAATTATTGAGCTTTGGAGGTGCTGGTAGGAAGGTTTTTGGACAGAGGAAGGGTAGCTGTCCCAGTTTGTTGGTAATGTAGTATTTTGGTATTAATCTGATGAAGTATCTTGAATTTTAATTCACTGAATTGGCCAAATAAATATATTCTCGTCTGGTTATTTTAGCTATAAATTGTTTCTCAAGTACACCATAGTATCTGATTTCCACTTGCCCCCCCCCTGCCTTTTATCTGTGTGTAAAAGATTACATGTGAAAGACTTTAAGAACAGAAAGTACAGCTGACACAATGTGAAATGACAGTAGTCCCTGAATAATTTGAAGCAATTTGTTCAAAACATAAACTGGTAAGGAAATGTGTATTAGATATTCAATGACCGCACTAATAGCACTTGTGTCTTTGATTTGTTTCAGTCGCTGAAGGAGACATCACAAAGTAACCCGTTCTCGCGGGTGTGGTGGTACAGACCGTTCCAGTACTTTGAAGAGAATGTCAACGGTATGGTCCCTCGTAACTATCAGCTGCCGTTTTCATGGCGAGCCTTGCAGTGGAATCGTGGTCTAAAGTACAGCAGACTGGACATCCAGTGACTCCTCTCATGTCACAGCAGGCAAGGACCGTGATTTCCATAAGTGCTGTTTTTTACCCATGGAAGATGGAACTGTTTAATGTAGCGCTGTCCTTTCACATCTAGTAACAGACACATCGTGTCCAAATGGGTAAATGGGTAGCACTGTGACCCACCAAGTATTTTTTTTTTTTTCCTTGTGTGTATCTATATGTATATTTCTTTTGTTGTTTTTCTCTTCTGGTAGTATTTGTCCATACATAGCACTAATTTATATTTGTTTCATGTCTTTTCCTCTTCATGGGCCACATAAGTTTCTGCTTTTGTAGCAGATCTATGAAGCATTTCAACAAACAAACTCAAACGTTTTTGGCCACAAGGACTCAAATACTTTTTCTTCCTCTCAGCACAAAACCATAGTTCATGTCTTCATGTTCTTACAAGATTTTTAGTGCAGATAGTGTCAATCAAATGCTTATTTGATAACCAAAATGCCATAATGCCATTTTTCGTTTTGATAGCAAATTACTTTTTGTAAACTGTCCTTGCTAAAATGAGTCAAAGGTGCAAAAAATAATTTTTCTAAGTATGTCAAACTTTATTTTTCAAAAAACAAATGATGTCCAACAAAAGATTTTTAGATTTTTACCTTTTTCAAGATGGATAACTGAGAGCATAAGAATCTAATGTGGTATAACATTACTCCAGTGCCTTTCTTAGCTTGATTGTAAAACAGTTCAAGTTCTATTGTGTCTTGTATCTCGCTGCCGCGGGTGTGATCACGCCACGGTACAAGGTGGTACTTGGTTAACAGTCTCGTTCCCATGAATGTAAAAACAACTACGCCAGCCTTACCAAAAGATTGGTCTTCCCAAATTTAAGTGCAGTGAGTGAAATGTCCCGTTTATTTATGATGTCAGTTTGTGCTTAGTTGGTTAATGCTGTTCTAACAGAAATATGACTGTTAATTGTATTTTTATGTCTGTAACATTTCATTTTTCACCAACCAGTCTTTAACCAGCAATCAATGACACCATCATGTCTGCTAATTTTGTTTTCCACCCCAACTTTATCTGCTAAACATCACTGCCTAATTGGAAATTATATCAGAAAACTCTCCATGGTGCAAGTTGTTATGGACCTGGACATGTCTTGTGCATCATTGCTGCAACTTGCTCAGGAGATAATGAGCCCCAATCTTGTTCCCCACATTGAGTCCCATTTTGAAGAATTATCCTCATTACTGTCTTCTCTTGTAACCTTTTTAGTGATGAGATGTGGAAGAAAATATTCAATGTGACCCTTGTGCTGAGTTTAGGGAATGTCAAAGTTGTAAAAACAGAAACTTCAGGCAAAGTTTCTGAGCATGTCTGTAATGAATCTGTATGTGCTTTGTATAGTTTGTCTTGTACTAAATCAAGCTGCTACCTTTCAGTTTAAAGACTGTATCTTTTATGCCAAAACAAACTTTTTCCTAGAAGTAGCAAACAGATAACGTGGAACTTAAATGTGGGGAACAAACTGAAGCATGATGCGCAGAGCTGGTAATATAATTGGCCATATGTGTGCAAACATTGATTTCCATGAATGTGAAAATGCGTCCTTATTGATGATCCTAATCATGTACATGTTGACTTGTTCAGTTTTCTTTGTGTAACTATGAATGAACTGTAAAGACTGGCTATTACACAAGTTCATCTATAAGCAAAAGATTTAACTCATTATGTGAAACTTTAATTTCAAATCAAACTGATGAGCTTTGTTGAAAGAAAAACTGCACTAAACTTTAGATTATACAAATTCCAAATAAATAATGGTCACGCGATTATTTCAACATTGTCAAAGGGAGGTGAGAATACACCATTGTTTTCATTGTGACATCATGAAGCCAATAAGAGAAATAATGTTTGAGACTAGTTTGACCCCCTCCTTCCTGTAGCATTGTCAAATCATTTCACTTTTACAGAGAAAAGTTTCTTAGTTTTTAAGAGAACGGTAGATTCATCACGTATGGCCATGTTTTGGTTTCAGATAATATTTGTAGTATTGGTTGAAACATGGCTCTCTAGTGATGTTTGAGTGCTTTGATAAGGATGAAGAGTGGAGTTAATGTTTGTCTTCTAGTTTGCCAATCAAGTTGAAATATTTTTTGTCTCCAAGAAATAAGTTGTTTATTCTGTATGTTTCTCTGTAAACTTCTCATCCACTTTGTTTTTGTGCGTATACCACATGTTTGTAAGATATGATAAAGGATTCCTTGGGACGCTTTTGAATAAATAATTTTACTATAACGTATTTGATTTACTATTACTCTCTTTCTTTATCAGTTTATCACAAGTTGCAGATTGTTGCAGCTCCTTGTGCCAGAAGATGACATCATGGCAGATTCATGAACAGCCAGCAGATGGACACATTGAGTTACATAAATAAGATCAGCAGAGTGAGGGGTGGTCTCTGCTTCCAAAATGTGTTTTTGCTTCCAGTATGTACTTGTGCACTCCACCTACAAGAAGTATGTTGAACATAGTTATTTCCTGCATTCGTTCTGCTCTCTCTAGGCCTCTTATTAACCCTTCAAATGTCCTTTTCTCACGTTTCAAACTTTAGTCATCTTGTAACCTCTCTTCTCATCCACCCAGTTGTTAAAGTCAGTCAGTAAATAGAGAGACACCATGTACTCACCCTTACACTTACACCTATATAGCCTCCATGACAATCTTTTTAATACACACTATAATAATAATTGATACTTTTATAACAATATAACAAACAACAATGTGAAAAGGGCTTCTGGTAGTGATGAACTTACAGAATTCTCACCTGAATCTGCAGTTCCCTTGGCTTTACAGAGTTTTAAAGTGAGTTTTAACTTGTTTAGCTGGAACTATTGTTTTGGTTCACTCTCACTCCTCTCATAGTGTTTTCCAGTCACAGTAGATTTCAACCAAAAAGCTCTATAAGTCCATGTACACTACCTGCTCAGCACCAAACAGAAAACACACACCTAGTGACTAGCTGGTGAACATAGTGGAGCATTTAGCAGCTAAAGAGAGTTATTTCCCTCAGGAGACCAAAAACAAAGCTAAAAAAAACTGGACTTGCTGTATACTCAACAGATGGTCACAAACACAACTTCATATGAACGATAATGTTGCTCCGTAACTGCTGGATGTGTAAATAAACAACTGTTTCTCTCTCGTGAAACAACTAAATCTGTTCAAACTTTATCAGAAAAGTTAGTGTGTTAGTGTTCATGTTCGACTGCGTCATTCACAGTAATATGTTCGCTACCAATTTTCACCCAATTTCACACAAGAAGTGAAGTTGTGAATGTTCTCTTTGAAGTCTGAATAAACATCTCCATATTTTATCTTGAAAATCATCAAGGGACTGCTCTGGCGCCAATCACTGTGGATTCTTGCCACAGCTTCTAAGGATATGAGAGGTACAAATAAAACTAATTAGATCACGACCTAAATTGCTGATCACGATCTGCGATCAGTCTATGTAAAGTAACATGGTCCTGTTGGGGGGTGCTGCTACTGCTCGACTCTGGCAGCCTGTCGGAGTTGGCCTTCAAGGAATGCGGTTTTGTTTTGAGCGAGTTCTTCACAGTTAGAGCTGTTGATGTGGAAATTTTTTAGGTTTATCCTGATGTCCTTGAGACACTTCATCTGACCTCCCAGTGCTTGTTGGCGAGCAGTTAATTCTGAGTAGAGGACCTGTTTTTGGTGGTGTGTCAGGCATTCGAATTACATGGCCTGTCCATCTAAGCTGGTGTTTTAATAATGGTGGTGGTAATGCTATCGATGTGTACTTCCTCGAGAACATTGAAGTCGATCTGCTTGTCTTTCCAGTTGATATGCAAGATTTATCACAGGCATCTCTGGTGGTAGCACTCCAGGACCCTTACATGCCTGTTGTAGGTAGTCAGGTATTTGCAGGTATTTGGGCAAGGGAACTGCCTTGTAGTCCAGTAGCATGGTCTTTGCAAGCAGGTCAGAGTTTTCAAAACTCTTCTGCAGTCTTTTTTATGTTCATAGACAAACCAAAAAGTGTGTACACCCTGGCAAAAACATCAGTGTTTTTGATATATATATATATATATATATACTAATATTAGATTATTTTAATATATATATATATATATATATATGTACTAATGATATTTTTGTGTGTGGGTGATGATGTTGCAACCTTGATCTCCTCATCCATTTTCAGCATTGTTTGTCTGTCCTTAGAGCAGAAGAGGTTGGATCCTTAGCAGCTGGGACCATAAACAGCTTTAGTGGCATTAAAGAAACACCTTGTGTTACCTGTTTCTACAAGATTTTGAATTTCATAGGCTTTCTCTACCCACCATTTGTTTTTGAGTTCCCTTCCCTGGCGCTGGACAAAGGACTTGGTTCTGGAATGAGCTTCCCTCTTAGCTTGTTAAGTGATGTCCACAAAAGGTCTGTCTTTTTTTGGGGGGCAGCATTGCTTTTTCCTTGGTCTTCTTGCGGGCATTAGTCTGACGGCCATAATTACAAGAATAAGACGATGGTTGGTCCAGAATCCATCTGTACTAGTCATTGTCCTTGTTAGATGTACTTTGCGCCTGTCTCCGGCCTGGACAATGCTATAATCAATTAGATTATGTTGCTAGGGGGTTTGGGTACACCCCTGGAGTTTTCTGCAGTTGCTTGCTAAAAGAGCAAGAGGTCCTCACAATTCCTTGGCTGAAAACGGACATATATTTATTTCAAGCTGGCTCTTCAGCTCGCTAGAGAATTTGCTGGCACCCTGGAGAGACAGTGCTGGCCAGCCAAGCAAAACTCCCACACACTACTACTGTACACAGTCAAATGAGGGAGAGGGAGGAGTGAGTGTGTGTGTGCTCTAAACATCTACTAGTTTCAGCTGACTTCATTAAATAGGCCAGAGTGATGCTCTCAAGATAGTTCAGTGTAATTTGTCTGAAAATATTTTAATTATGCAGGTGTACAGGCTGTATTGTGTACAGGAAACATGCTGTTCTTAATTACTGTCACTTGATGTGACATTTGATTTGAGTTTTTGCTGTGGTAAAATGTTTTATGTTGAAGTGTTTTTCCACTCAGGTAGTTTCAGTAATTACGTATTTTTTGCATAGTGTGATAGCCAGTGAAAACACAGCCTCTGCTCTATCGCTGTCCAATCCTGTCACTCTCTCTGCTCTGTTGTCCATCATCAATCATTTCTCTAAAGAACATTTCTACTGACCATTCCTCAATATATGAAAATGCAAACTTTATTTTTACAGTTACATGACTGCCTCAAAACACACCGTCTGTGGCTATAGACTAACCTACCCTCTCTCAAGGCTTTGAAGCCAAGAGAAACAACGCCCTGATTCATGGGTTCACAAGCAAATTCTATTCTATTCTCAGCAGTGCCGCAGTGTTTCACCATAATACCATACTTAGTCTGTGAAGATAATGTTGTTGGAGTGCAAATGGAGTTTTTTCTATTAATGGATGGCTTGGAAAGGGGGTGGTATGAGAAAGAAACATTTGGGTCATAAAACTGCCACGGTGTATACAATCATGTTCTAGACTGTAGTTCTCATTCCCTCCTGTGATTACACTGGTGATAGTTAATGGATATAAAAATACACATGCATTTACATGCATGAAGTGCATTTATTATTAGATGTCTTATAATGATTAATAAGTTATCAGCTTGAACATGAAATCATCCACACATCTGTGTATTTTCATTTGTATTGCTGCAGTGTTTTTGTGGTGCATGTAAAATAAGAATGCATATCTTCCTCTGATTGATATCTAAGGTGTAAAAAGGTTATGTTGCTTGCCTGTGTATTCTTCACCCTGCAACAACTGATTTTTTGGCCACTTGGGGGCAGCATAAACTTGTGAGCATAATATTGACATGATCACCATCTAAGTTGATATGTTGAACTTGTTAAGCAAAGAGTTGCTTATTTACTCATCCACCAGGTATGGAGCAACATTTTCATTGATTCAGATTTATGTACATGTAAATACAATATTCTCTTTTTCTTTTAGCTCCGTTTTTGGTCTCTCTAAACTTCTAGGGGAAATATCTGGCTCTTTAGCTGCTAAATCCTCCAACATGTTCACCAGCTCGTTGTTAACTGTGTCCGTGTGTCTTTTGTTTCATGCTGAGCAGGTAGTTTACACAGTTTTTGGAGTATTTGCACTGAAAACAGCTGCCTGCAACGTTCTGACTAAACAAAACAAAGCTAAACAATGAGCTCTGTAAAACTAAAGGGAACTGCAGATTCAGATGACAATTTGCTTCACTACCGGAGACCTCTTTCACATTGTCACACTGTTTTCACATTACCATTTGATATATTGTTATTATACAAATATCAATTTTTGCCAAGTAGTAAATATACAGCAGCTTTATTTTGGTCTACTTTGCTGCAAGCATGGATCTGAAGGACTGCAAAAAGGATAAATGGCAGCATTCAAAAACATTCAAATAAGTTTTTATATCTCTTTTATTGCTAACTAAATTTGAGGTACTGCGAGGTCAGGAGAGAAACAACACTACACAGTTGGACGGCTCTTACACAGAGAGAATTTTCCTCTCAAGAGACTAGATATCAACGAAGCACTTCAGGCCCAGAACGAACGTGGCTGCTGCTGCTGACAGTTCTAATGATTTCATCACACACACCATTATCAGTGTTGGTGAGATGTAATGTCCCCCCCGCCCTCCACCATCAGGACTCCACACACATCTCAAGAACCATGAAATGACCAGAGCTTAAATATGCGGCTGTGTCATCCCCTCCCTGCAAACCACTGAGTTTATTCTCGCTTCAGAGCTCGCTCATCTCGCCATGCTCTGTCAGTTGGGCCAACACTCCCTACAGACTCTGACCACTTGAAATTGTGTTGCAGTTTCAGCCCATCTACCCCTGGAGAGGTGACCCAGTAACTGGCAGTCATAACAGCCAAATTGACAAGGTGGTGATATTCAGTAGTGCAGGTCACCACCAGGCCATGTCGTGCTCTTAGAAGCTCTGAGGCTGTAAGTCAAATTCCACCGCTATCCTGTTAAGTTGGGACACACTTTGTGACTCTGCTTCCTCTACCTTCTATGATCTTGGATGGTGTCCCAGGCCGAGCTGGAATCATCTCAGAGAATGTCACACTCTGTGATGTAACAAGTCAAACGTCAATTCACAGCAACTGAGGGGATACTGTCATGACTGATGGAAACTGTTTGAGCCATCTGTCGACAGTGTTCACCACCATTGCTGGCACAGCGGACTGAACAAACACAGACATCCTCGGTCATCTCACCGCTCTACCTGGAAGGCCGGATTTCGATGCATCATCCTTGAACAGACACTTTTATCTCTGGCTGCTGAGTAGTTTATTTTTGTTGAGAGATTTTGGAAATAGGCCATGATGCCAACATGTTCGGGTGAGCAGATGGCATGCTGATTCCCGTAAGATCATGGTTGTCAAAGTGTCATTGGATGAGACCACACTGCTGAACTGTGGCATCTACTGATCACAGTAATATGGATATAGTTTGTCTGCGTATTTCAGTGACTTACTTTGAACCTGCTTTAAATTATTTTGTTTGGCCTTTTGGGGGCAGTGAAACAGGCTGTAAACACAACACTGACATGTTATCACCTTACAAAGTTAATATTCTGAATGTGTGAGCAAACAGTTACCTAGTAACACATCCAGCAGACACAGAGCAACATTATCATTCATTCAATTCAATTCAATTCAATTCTGTTTTGCTCTTCATTAGCTCCTGATGGAAATATCAGGCTCTTTAGCTGCTAAATACTGTACTATGTTCACCAGCTAGTTTCTAAATTTGTCATTTGGTGCTTGACAGGCAGTGTACTGTGGCTTTTTTCCAGCTGAAAACAGCTGGCTGTTGTGGCCAACAACAACATGCTACGACAGCAGTGAGAGTGAACCAAATAAAAAAAGTCAGGGTGCCCCCCCAAGTGACCCCTTTCACATTACACATAGTTATTTGACCGGTTGTTGATCTAAAACTTTTAATTAGGGCAGCTTTAATGTAGTAGATCTTTCAGGATCTTAAAAAATACATTGCGGATATTGCTGGCTATTAGTTGGCACAAGGCCACGTCTCTTGATGTTTTAATCCAGAGCGTCCTGGGCTTCAGGCTGGGAGAGATGACAGGTAGTGGCATCACCTACGTGCGTTGCTCAGGGCAACCCAACCACGGCAGCAGTGTGTCCTGCTGTGGGCTTGTGTCCTGTCACCTGACCTCACACAGGAAGTTAAAATTTGCTGAATGACCTCGTCCCTACAGCACACGGCTCTCAAGGCATTATGGGAAACTGAGCATGCCTTTTTTCATGCAGCAAGCTAAGCATTACTTGCTGGTCATTAGAGAAAGTCCTGTAAAAGCCCACAGTGAAAAGTTAATGTGTCTAAATTCCAATAAAGTTCCTTTTTTCCATCAGTATTGAGCCAGAATCCAGACCTGAAGGGGCTTTGAAAGGCCCATCAGCAGGAAGGCAATCAATACAGAATAATTTTGAAATGTAGCAGCCAACTGCAATGTCGACTGAAAGAGGGCCTCCCTCCCCCTTCCTACTATTTTCTGCTCCTCTGATGATTCTCAGTGGGATGGTGAGCAGCACTGATGATGATTCTTGGCAATTGCTGTATTTTCATGCTTTGTATTAAACCCTGCTGTCTGACTGACGACTACACATGGCTCATTTTTCAGACACCAAAAGCACCCCCTCTCAGAAAAAAAAGCCACAGACAGAGATGCCTTTGATCCAAGATGACATTGTGACTTTTTAGCTTTGGGATGGCATTTGGACGCGATGAAAGAAGAACAAAAAATTTGGTCAGCAGACGGGGAAACAGGGAAATGTCAATGATAAGTACAGACTCTACAAAGTCTTATGTAACGCTGTATGTGACTGTCATGTTAGTTCACTTCTTGAAAAAATTACCCGACACAAAATAATGACCATATATAGAGAGTGTGAAAGCAAGAAAGTATTCACCCTGCACAAAGTGTTCTTTAGCAAAATACTGGAGCACTTCCAGGTTCACAGGATGCTCCTCTGTAGTTCAGTGGAGCACCAAAGCACATGGTCATTTTGAATGTCTTCGTCTGAATCTGTAATCTGATATTTAGAGGGGAGACTGTGTTCAGATGCTCTGTAGCTGCTCGATTCAGGGATTTAAAAAACTCAAAGCAGAGCCTGTAAAAGCTTGTTCAGTCACTGTTTCATCTTTATTGTATTTTTTTTTAAAGCAGATTTATGTACCTGATCCTCCCAAGTCCACTGTGTTGGGCAATCACGCTTTTTTGGCTGTAGGTACGTTAACTTTTACTCAGAAAAAGAAAAGGGGTTCATGAGCAAATAGGGTAAATCTGAAAAAAATAAACACATATGTTTGCTCATCACTGCTTTATAAGCCATGTCAAAGACAGACTGCAGCTGAAATTTAAATCTACATGGGATGATGAGCACGTCCACCGAGTGATGCTGTTTGTCTTGATGAGTATGTACAAAGTTAAAGGGTTGCTATAATGGTGACCTGCATGGCTGATTTACTGCAGCACACGCAAATGAAGAGTGATCACGCCTGGAACATGAATACGTGGAGTGTTTCCCAGCAGCCAAGCCTGACTTTGAACCAGATTTCTCAAAGTGCTCCTTCAGGCTGAGTCATCCACCAGTTTTCTGTTTTTTTTCTTTTCTCGCAGGGGTGAACAGTGATATGCTCTCATCCAGAAAACATGGTCAGATTTTTACTGCATTTGCAAAGTCAGAAGAGTCTCTCATGACTAAATGCAGGATGAAGATACTGAACGCTGTTATGTAATATAGGCACAGATTCATCCAAGCGTCTATGAAGAATGTCTCTGTTTCTGTTAATATCTCTCACACTAACACTCTGCTGTGATAGCCATGAAAGGGATGGCCACTCAGCTCGTACATATTACATTAGTGAGCAGTTGCCTCTGGAGGCCTGTCCAGTTATTCTGGGTGAGCTCTTCTGGCGCCATGTGATGTCGATTGGAAATGAAGAGGGCGTCGCTGGCTACTAGGCAACTGCAACGCAGCGCAAATCAGCAACAAGCCAACAGGAGCTGCAGATAAGATCTCAATCTCACCTAATATCAATCAGTCTCGTCTTTGTTATGCAAATATGGAAATTGTATTTGCAAGTAATAAGCAGTGAGCCCACTCCTTCTTGCTGAAGGATGGTTTCTTGAATCAGACATCAAAGCAGATTGGTGCATTCAGCTGCCAAAGAAAATTAATGTTGCTTCTTTTATCAGTCACTCAATCTTTTCAACAGGATTACTTTGGAAAACACTCAAAATCCTAATGGCCACACATTGACTCACACCAATCTGAGCAAGACAACGATGACAACAACACAAAGCGATGGAGAAAAACAAAAGAGCGGTTTTATCAAGGTGGTGGGTGGGGTATTTCAGCATGAGGATGTGACTGAGAGGCAGAGTGTGGGCATTTTTCACACACTTTCCCACCACAGGCTCAGAAGTGACAGCTGAGACAAGAAACGGTGTCTCTCCTTCCCCCACTGCGAGCATGCACAGCCATGGGCAAATGTCAGTCAAAAACATCAGCCTTTTGTTTTCAGCTTTAACTGTATCATCTATATCCTCAGCATCTCTCTTTTGTCTTTTGTCTCTTAATCAGTATAATCTCTTCTCTGCTCCTTGTGTGTTGCTGTATATCAAGTTAACATTAAATTTTCTTTTTTTTTTTCCAATTACTCCTCTTTTTGCCTCTGCCGTTTCTATTCTTCACTTATAACTTGACAGCATTCACTAACAAGACCTGTAAGTACTTTTCAGACTCTTTTTCAGATTTTTACAGCACCCTGCAGTTAGGGTGATGGTAAATGGTTTCACAGAGAGAGGGGGATTGTTATCCCTGTGTAGTTTGTTGACATGCTGCAGGTGGTGGCCTGTTGCATGTCCAGCTGAGCCGGGAATGTGGAGGCCCTTTGGGCGCAAAGCAGCCAGATTCAACTGTGAGGGCAGGAGAGAGGAGAGGGTTCTCCTAAAAAGCTAATACTAGGAGTATTAGTATATTAAAGGTATGACAAATCTTTAAAGCATTTAAAGCATTAAAGCACCGTAAGAGATTTCAGAGCATACAACTGCAAAGCAAAACGGTATACAGCCATGTCTTTAGGTTACAGTACACGTCATGGGGGGGGGTTTAGTTCAGTGACAGGCGGAAGATAAGCAAAATGGCAGCAAGTTAAGCTACACCATCTGAGGACCCTTTCTCGTCACACCCTGGGGGTCTCCTCTAGTGATTTACTGCAGTCCCTCTGACTGCCTGTGTCTATCTTTAGCGGCGCTGACTTTTATGAGCATGCTGAAGTGAAGACGTGCTCCAGACGCTTGGACCGACTTTACATTATGTCCCTCCTCAGGTTGTGTAAAGCTTGTTTAGTGTGCTGGGAACCCTGCAGAGATAGGCATGTGCCAGAGGAATTCAGGGGTGCAATAGTTGTTTTTTTAGACTTCTGCAGCTCACAACTGCAAGTGTGCTACTGTCTATTAGCTATCCATACATAACTAAGTACATTTACTTAATTGTTGTACTTAAATTCAAATTTGAGGGACTTATACTTTGAGGCACACCTTATTCCTCTACTCCACTATAAATCAAAGTGAAATATTGTATATATTAATAAGTTTTACCTCTACATTTGTTTGATAGTAAGTGTAGTTTTACAGGTTAACATTTTACATACAAAACAAGTGATGAGCTTATGAAATATGATGCATTATTATATATCAAACTACATATGAGCATATAAAATGAGTGCTGAAATGATTAGATTAGTTTAAAGTAACTATATTGGTAAGTGATTTATTGTTTGGTTTTTTTTATGCAAAAATGCCTAAAAATATCATGGTCCACAAATTGAGGTTTTAATTTGCTGATTTATGATTGACTGATGTGAACAACAATCAGACGATTAATGGATAATAAAAAAGTTAGTTGCAACCCTACACAAAACAATTAAAAGTCAGCTCCACCTTAACTACAGCAGTAAATGCTGCTTACACTTCAGTAGGAATAATCTAATAATAGGGGGCATTGAGTACTTTTATTTTGATACTTTTTTCTAATAATACATACTTTTACTTAGTTACATTTAACTAATAATGACTTCTGCTTGTAATATAGTATTTTTTCATTGCTATATTGCTTTTTCTTCCACCACTGTAGTTACCTCTTTGCTACACATGCTAATCTGAACATAATGCAGGGAGTTATTAGCAGTTAATGATGCAATACACTCAGAGAGCTTTGAAGTGAATCAGGAGCATCTTCAGAGCAGGGTGGAGCTATAGGAGCAGATAAAACCTTTCATCTCACTGAGGAGGCATGATGTTATTTCTCAGATGCTGCCATTGGTCACAATGTCTGCACTCCTCCCATTCATTCATAACACACACAGTGTGATGGAGGACAATTTAACCTATGAGTGTTCAATTGTGATTTACCCATAGTACTTGAAAATGAAAATCCCTGTTTCAAAGCTGTTTTTAAAGCTACATTTTTTAATAATGCTGCACTGCAGTCCTCTCCAGCTGACATACAATGCCTCTGTCTACATGTATGAGGTGATATTATCATTAATCAATGTGGAAATGGTTTGAGACTTTGACCATTTAGTATTATTCTTGACCTTTTTTGGCAATCCTTCATAGGGCTGTTGTGATGAAGTTCTTACCGCCTTTGGTCTGATGATTCACAAACTCTAGAAGAACCTCCCAGAAGATATTCAAACAGCAGATTCAAAGACTTAAACACTAAAAACTAATGTATTAATAATCTGACATTTCCCATGTGATCAGTTGTTTTAAGATCTGTTCTTATTTATGTCATTATGATCTTTGTTTTTATGTGCTTTCAGTGTTTATTTCTAGTCTCTGAATCCCTGAAACTTTAAATTTAAACTAAGTTTACAATGTCTATTATTCATATGGTTGAGTGAGAAACTGGATGAGATTAACTATAAACCTCTTGACATTCAGCTTTTAGAGAACATTTGTCCTGCCTCGGCTTCTTGCAGCTATTCTCTCCTCTGCTTAAGAAACCTCCTTAGTTATATAAAACTTTAATCTAAGGTACATAAATCATCTCTCCCATCTCATGACAGTTATTCACCTGAAGCAAAGTAAGGAGTAAGGTGCCTTGTAAAAACTTTACAAGAATCTCATTTTTAAGAGGACCTTCTAACCCAGAAAAAAAAAAACTGGAAAATAATTGTTCAGAATTTCTCAGGTTTTTGTGCACTAATAAATAAATAACTTAATTTTTGTTTTTCAGCTTAGCACAGTTTATTAATTATGTGCCTCTGCCAAACTATAGAGATGTCCTTGTTCACTAAAAGCTGAATAAACATTGCATATACAACATAAACATACAAAATTTAAATATATAAAATAATAATACTGATATGAAAAAAAAAGCATATTATCTGTAGTTCAGCTTTTGTAGAACCAGATCAGACTCAAGCTCAACTGTTTATCTGAGCGATGGATCCGCTTTATGTGGTTTTCTACAAGCAATTGTTGACTTATCCTCTTTAATTGTATTTCCTATACTTCAATATATATACTTCTATCTAAATACATCCTTTGTGGATGAGTTGCAACCAATGATTAACCAATTTTATAAGCATCACCCTGTTTTTATCTAATTATGGACTGTGTTTTCAATGAAACGTCTAAGAAAAAAAAAAGTAGATAATCAGCAAATATCCAGTGAAATAATGTGAGATTTATCATACTGTCATCAGACTTTTGAGGTTTTAATTTATATCATTCTGTTCAGTAAGCCCTGTAAAACTTTACTAAATCAAAAATATATAATTAATCATGAAAAATATACAATCAATCTACCTACCACAAACAGGCCACAAGCTAAGAATGATTTTGCTTCCTGGAACAAAGGTTTCATTTTGGAAACTGCTGTGCTTTTTTTGGCCTAAAATATTTCATCTGAGTGAAGTGCAACAGATTTTTCAACACGAAATGTGCTTGAAAGGCTCGAAATGTGCTTGACCTAAAGGTTGAGAAGAACATTAAATAGGTAAGAAAACATCCTAAATCTAAGGCTTTTACCAGGACAATCAACTCACTGTATGTGAAAGATTTCTCTCCTGACCCCTGCAGAAGAAAATGGCCTAAAGCCTGACATATAGACTCCATATGGTATGGTTTACACTGGGGGAGGAACGTGCTCTCTCCAACTAGCTTCCATTAAATGCATTCCTTGCAAACAGCCCAATGACGGCATGCTACTGGGTCCCAGCTCTCCAGTTATGTGACTCATTACTCAGGTGTGTTTATAAGTTATCACACAAGAAGAAGAGGATTCTCTGGAGACAGACTACCACGCTTTGTAACACATTTGGAGCTCCAAGAAAAAGTCACAGCAACTCATCCTCTAAGGCAATTATTCATCTCTAATGTGTCACAGGTGATGACCTTTTCAAACACATGCACTTACATTTACACAAACACATAGGAAGAGAGGCAGAGATGGAGAGAGTGAGACAGTGATCATGTATGTATGAGGCCCTGAGGCTTGAGGTAAGCTAGAGTTGTCAACAGGGTCATTTCACTTCACACAGAACCATCAATTACATCCCACCTCTCTACCACTGTATTAGTTTGTTCCTTTAGTGCAGTAGCTGCACGGCCAGCCGGGGAGGAAAAATGGCTATTTGCTGTCTTACAGCCTGAAAGATGAGAGGGATTCTCTGCAGCTTATGTAACATGTCTCTTTTCATTGAATACAGTAAAGGCTTTGTCCATCAGTCTAGATGCCTATCAATAATTTGATGAGTGCAAAATGTTTCTTTTTTTTTTTTGTATAGATGTGGCACCAGATTTGATCCAAAATAAGAACTAGATCAACAAGATCTGATGACCCAGAGGGCCTGAATTAATGATTAAATACCTAAGTATACACCACAAATTAGAGAGTTAAATGGGTAAACAAAGCCAGATCACCACCCTACTTTATTTATTGTTGAGGTTAAATCCTCACATTAACACAACCTGCGTATCTGACCTCTAAACCATCACATGCCACGGTGCAGTTAAAATAAACACACGCAGGAAACAGAAAAGTAGGCAGTCGATTTCTCTGCGATGACAACATCACAGCCGTTTTGTTGTGGCTCCTTGTTGGTATAGTGTCAGACAGCTTGGGACAGGCTTGAAAAGAGACACCTCTGTTATGCCTAAGAATTATTGGAGTAGCAGAAACTAATGCTGTTTCGACTGAATGAGCACAGGGTAGCACAGCCCCCCCCTCGCTCCCCATTTCTCCAGAAAAATGAGCTCATATCCATCTCATGTCTTTTCCGGTTACCACACGTCTCCTTGATGCAAACACTTTCAGAGTTATTTACTTATAATGGCTAGAAAAGATAAACAGACTAAAACAAGTGTTTCTTTTCAACATTTTCTCATGCCACTTCATTTTACATCACCAAAACAAAGGCCATTTATGAATCATTTGCTTGTTTAAATAGATATGAAATACCTATTCTGTGTGTGAGAAATTAATATTTCATTTCCCAAATTGTTATTCTCTCCTCTGTCACAAGGTTACTGACCCAATCAGTGACCCTGACAGTTCACACACAACTAAAAGAAAAACACAGTCAAATAGACAAAACACAAGCAAATAAAGAACATATCTTCTTCAGTTTCACATATATGCAGCATAACGAAATGCCCTGCAAATATAATAGAGAAAAAACCAAAACAAATAGAGAAACATGCAATGAGTACAAATATAAGAAAACAACAGCATAATTAAGCTGAATAAAAGATACAGGCTAGCTCACACTCAAAGATGAAGGACTGAACGGGCCTACTGGGCACAGGCACAGAGGTCAGACCCCAAGGGGTCAGGGGTCCCCAGGGCCAGAACCTCTGTTTAAGGCTACATCAACACAATGTTTTCATTTTAAAATGGATTTTTAAAACGAAAATGATCTCCATCCAGATTAGGTAGATTGGAAATCATCACAAAACAAATACAGCAACATATTAGAGCAGAGCATCTTATTTAAATGTGTTGAATGCAAATATCTGCAATATCTGATTCATGCTACGAGTAAACAAAAATAAACTTAAAATATTCATTTTATGAATTTTTTCTAAATGCCACTTATTGCAGTGTCAAATTGGGGATCATGTTTTCTTCCTTTTTCTTGTGTTGTGGCAGTGGTGTGAGCTCTCAGGGCTGCCGAACATGTTACTGTCATTAAAAACATTACTAACCCAGCACACCTGGAAGAATACGGGAATGTGGACTTCTAGCCAGTGACCCCTGACCTTCTGTTCACCTTACAGACACATTTCTTCTCGCTATAACACCAGACCCAGCACCTCTTCTCACACTCCACGCTCCACATTAGTTTGGTCTCTTTTAATTAGACTTTACTACTAAAGCAGTGTTTCAAGACAACAATCAATACAATATTTTATTAATCAACTGATAGTTTAAGTCATTTATCAAGCAAAAAAACATTTGCTCATTTCAGCTTCTCAAATCTTAAGATAAAATATTAGGGTCTTGGACTGTTGGTCATACAAAACAAGCAATTTAAAGATGTCAACTTGAATGTCGACTTGAATTTTATAGACTTAAATAAATTAAATGATTCAACAACTCATTTAAAACTGGAGGCACTGGGTCATAGCTAACTGGATTTAAATCAAACATAAAAATTTTTCCACATAGGTCTGTGGAGACAACTTGTAAACGCAACAGACATGAAGAATTATTTCCTTTTAAGTTGACATGGTGAACTGTTCAGCAAGAGACTGCCTCATTACAGATTCAACAGATGCGGAGCAACATTATCATTTGTATTTGTAGTATGTTTGTGTCCACCTGATGAATCTAAATCCAATATTCACTCCTCCTTTTAGCTCTATTTTTGGTCTCCCCCTT
The DNA here is from genome assembly GCF_002260705.1 of Seriola dumerili. Classification (NCBI taxonomy): domain Eukaryota; kingdom Metazoa; phylum Chordata; class Actinopteri; order Carangiformes; family Carangidae; genus Seriola; species Seriola dumerili. The sequence goes on along the minus strand of NW_019174733.1, from coordinate 2,732,547 downwards.
CTCCTGAGGGAAATGTCTGGCTCTTTAGCTGCCAAATGCTCCACTATGTTCACCGACTAATTGCTCACTTTCTTTGCCTGCCGTTTGTTGCGGGGCAGGTAGTGCGCAGTGCGTTTATTTCGCTGAAAACTGCCTGGTGTGGCTGGAGACAACGCTGATGAGAGTCATGAGAATGAACCAAAACAGTAAAGTTGTGGCCCGTAAAACCCAAACAACGAGTTAAAAGCTAAAACGCTGAGTGTAAGCACAGAGTCAGTGACAGTTCTCTGTGGGTTTGCGGGCGTCCACCTTCACATACAAGTAGTCATACTTAGTCGTTTTAAAGATGATTACTCTCTTATTAAAGAACCTACCGCAAGTCCAGCTGCCTTTGCCTGAGAATATTCACAGATTAATTGATGTATTAATCAATAATGCAAATAATCGTCAGTTGGAGCACGAGCAATGTTACAAAAAAAGGTGCAATACACTCTTTCCTCACCTATCTGATTTTGACAGTGCTAATGCAGGATGGCAGGAAGGAAGTATCATTATTGCGTTTGCTAAGTCAATTTCCTGAGCTCTGGTTCTATCCATCTCCAGTGTGAGTCGAGTGATCAATCTGCAGCTCTGGACGTGATATCATGTTACAATGTGAGACTACATCGATGAGATATGAAGTCGGCGTATGATACTGCTGCTTAAGTGCAGGATTTGCTCTTTTTTTATGGGACTGGAGAGGCACGGAAATAGATTGCGCCAGGCTAAGGCATCTCTCCTGTCCTTCTCCTATGATGATGTCTCTCTCTCCTTCTTTCACCTTCTCCCAGCGCTCGTCTCACCTCTCCTGGGACCACAGGGCCAGGCAGGCGGCCAGCTGGTGGTGTCTCACTGGGACTGGCAGCAGAGACACCGAGAGCACAGTCAGATGTAGTATCAAAGACGGTTGGGGCTTAAGGGAGACGATTCTCTTGAGACATAGCAACGTACCCTTCCTACCATTGCACTTACAGTAATCCCCTCTTAGGTTTCCATACAGGCTGCTGGCATGACCATGTTTGTGTGTCTGCAGGGATTTTAGCTTTGTGGATGGTTACATAAATCTTTGTATGCGAGAGTGTGCGTGGGTGATAATGATGTGCAAGCATATGTCTGGGTATACCCAAGATACCTCTCTCTATTTCTTGTGTGCGCGTGTGTGTGTGAGTGTATTACAGGAAAACAGTGACTAATGTCTGCCCTCTTCTCTTCGGTAAGCCGATCTGTCCCTGAGGCGAACGAGAGGGCACCGGCTTTTCTGTGCCCAGAGACGCTTTAAAAACACTGCAAAAGCAGCACATGAAGCCTTTATTACAGCACAGCCAGACTCAGCAATCACGAACTCAGTGACGCCCATGAACAGCCAGTCTTGTGTGCAGTCAGAGCATCTATCTCTAGGTGCCCGGAAGGTTAACTTGCTGTCCATTACCTAAGCCACAACATCCAAGGGAGGTGACCCATGTAGCGCTCAGACAACACAAGCTCAAACTGGTAGTGCAGCATAACTCACTCTGTGTAAACATGGAAATAGTGAAGTGTGGAGGAAAAAAACACGTTTTGAGCCAATGATGGTGCCATGGTGATAACATAATAGTGTGTATAGGTACAGGCACTGACAGCCGATATTGATTTTTGTAACAACATAAGATCAAAGAGACCTGATTGATGATATTCTGCTTCTTTTTGTCCAAATGCATGAATGGTCTTTTCTTGAATGGGATATCTGTAGTGCTTTTCCACTGCAACCATATTCTCTGTGGATATGGATAGGGTCACAGAAGGTGACACTTAATTGACCACTGTCATAATGGGCACAGTGTCTGCTGCATACATAATTAATCAGTCACTGTTTTCCACACTGATAACAGCACAACCCGAGTCCTCACCTTGTCTTTGAATGCTGGTTGCATTCACTTTGCTGCGCACAATAACTGTGAAACATGTAACACACTCGTTGAGAGGAGCAGCAGTAAAGAGGCAGATCATATGTGTGAACCATGACGAGAACCACTGCAATCTACACCTGATAGCGCTCAGTGCAATTATCAAGCCAGGTGAACGTTAAGGCGGGTTATCACAAGCACACATGGGAGACGAAGGCTTACGACCAGTTATAATGGTAATATTCTCCTCCAAGATGCATTTGGAGAGCTGCAGATTTAAAAAGTAAAGGAAACAAAGTGGAATAAAACTCTGCAAATAGATACATATGGCCACGGTTTCCAGCATTCATTTCTCGCCCAACAAGAGGGGAGGTTGGATAATAAGAATTAAGACGAGCATTAGACAAGGGTGAGATATGTTGAACTACACTAGCAAGGGGAAGATCTGTTCTCTCTATTTTTAACCCAGAATGTTAATGAAACATCCCCCTAGCGCCCATGAGCTCCCCTTTTTTTCCTCAATGAATTGAGTTGAAATAGATTTAGGCAGCAGAATGAAAAATGACTGGCTGAGTTTGGAGATTAATATTGCAGTGAGAGAAGTGATGATGTATTACTGAAAGACTCTTCAGGCCACACAGCGCACTGAAGATGAAAGTAATGAGCAATGTTGCCAGAGTAAGTAATTACTGATTACTCTAATCAGTAAGATAACACAGTCTGAATCTGTTGTGTAATTGACTTTAATTTTACTTTAATGTTGGATGCATGTTGGTTTATCCCCTGAAACTATGGTTGATCTGCTTTGTTGTTCACTTTAGACTAGTTTCTGAGTAGAGTTTATAATTTCATTGTATGCACCATTTTGTTTATCAAAAAATGTGCCTCAATTTGATACCTCAAATCCATATCCTTTGTTTATTCATTTACTTTTTGTAAACACTTTTTTATTGTTTGAAATCATATAAGATGAGATCAGATTTGAATAAATCACCATAACAATAGTTTTAACCACCAACCGATAAGCTTCAAGCTGATATAAGGACCATTTGCCTTATAGGGAGATTACTTTCACTTCACTGATGTGTGCTTACTCCATATATAACGTGACCATTGCAAACACGCTATAGCTCTGTCTTGTTCTATGAAGCGAGTAAGGGTGCGGGAAAATTGATTTTGGCCATAGGCAAGGTGGGGTGGGGGTGGGGGGGGGGGGGGGTCTGGGTGTTTAACATTGCACTTTTGTCGCTCCAAGAGGGCCAAGAGGGCTGCGCAGATAGACGGTAAACAAATATTTGACAGCAGCAGGACTGGGTTTCCTCTGTGGCGTGTTTGCAGGGTGAGAGGCGGTGAACTACAGGAGTTGTCTCGACTCTTTAGTGCCCAGTTTGACGGCTTGCCTGCGTCCTCGGAGAGGAAGAGCTGCTGTAATTGGTTTCTCAATGAAGGATCATCAGCAGCTCCCCGGAGGCTTGGTGGACTGTAGCGTAGCGCAGCTCCATCAATCGTCTGCTCCCCGGCTTTAAACACCGCTTTGCTCTTTTCTTCTGAAATAAACAAGTGGGCAGTGAAGGGGGTTCACGGAGCATCATTATTCTGCGCGTATTTAAGGGGCTATTTGTGACCGTTTTCACAACCTGTGCAAGTACTGTTGGGAGTTACTAATTGCTTTGTCCACATCGCGGGGAATCGCGGCAAAGTTTAACGCAGATTTCGACATGAGTGACCTGGAGGACGACTTTGCCAAGATCCTGCTGCTAAAGGAGGAGCGGATACGGGACTTGGAGAGGCGACTGGCGGACAGGGAAGACGAGATTCAAGAACTGAAGAGAAAATTGCACAAATGTCAGTCTGTTCTGCCCAGCGCTCAACTTATTGGACCGAGGACCCGCAGGGCGCAGGGCATCTCCGCGGAGCCTCAGACGCACCAGGACCTGTCAAGGCAGCCGTTTCGGAAATATGCCAAGTCCGACTGGTAAGACTGTTTGAGCAGGCGGTGTTGCTTTACTGTGGAAGCTTTGTGTCCCATCTCTTTGAGTGTTTTTCTTTACACTACCTGAATCCAAATGTTAGCCATGAAAGATTTGAATCGATATTGTTCCTACTGTAGGAAGCAAAACTCTTTTTTTTTTTTTTAACAGAAATGTGGCTGAAAATGAATGTGCAAGTGCTGCGCGCCAACCATCTACTTTCAAACACACTTCTTGTGGTAGTTTTGTGTCCTATGTCTCCACACAGCTTTTTTCTGTCTGTTTTCTACCTTTGGAGATGTTTGCCATGAATGGACGAGCACTTTCATTCTTGGGGGCCGATGACGCAGCTCAAAGGCGAGCTTCATAAAGAGCTCCTAATTGATCAGATCCATCACGGCAGTCCCTGAGGACACAGACAGGAGGAAGTGCGATGCATTATTGGCTTTTAGTAGCTGGACGCTGAGGACCCGAAGTGCATGTCTGAGGATATTTAATACTCCATTAGAAAACGCTTTGTTTGACCATATGCTTCCTTCATCACCTTTAGGTGCTCGTTTTAGCTTCACAGTAGCCTATAGCTGAACTGATTTCGAGGGTTTCATGTGAGGCCTGTACTTGAATGGTCATCAGGTAGTATCTTATACTTTCACTTTGTTTCAGTTTACTCAGTTAGATTTAGCTGTAAGCAAAAAAAAGTCTTCTTCATCTTTTAATTTATTTTCTTCTCCGTTTCTATTATCAGAATCCCATCAGCATAAATTACTTGTTATATTGATATATCTCTCTCTCACTCACACACACACACACACACACACACACACACACACACACACACACACACACACACACACTTCAATCTTCATTTGCATTAATAAATTGCAGACAGGACAGGTCCTTATTTGCACTAATTAACTGATGCTCGATGTGCTTTCAAACAAACACTGAAGTCCAGTCGTGAGCCAAGAAGAAAGAAATGAAAATACTTGAAGAGAATGAGGTATAGAGGTCATGAATGACCTATGTTCACAGAGAATAAATGACTAACAAGATATACCAATCATCTATTGTTGACCTTTCTATGGGACCAGGGTTCATTCTGAAAATGTTCAAATTATGCGCAGCCTATATACTCAGCTGATGAGGCACAAAAAGTGCTTGAATAGTCCTTCAGTGGACACATTGGCTGATTGCATGTGGTCATACACTGCACAGTCAAACGGAAGTAAATCTGTTTGCGTTTGCAAAAAAAGCAATGGTGGGATGACACGGTTTCTCCTGGTACCAACGGTGTCTGGAGGAGACCTGCGCCCCGCGGGGTCAGAGACACTGTGACCCCCCCATTAGAGTCAGGACGTGGCACCAGCCGGCGGCCCGCCCTGCTCATCGGATTACCGCAGCATGGAGCAACGGATCCGGTTTCTATTGATCTGCATAGGAAAAGGGCTGAACTGGATGGTTGGAGAGGTGAAATTTAAAGCGCAGAGGTGCTTTGAAGGGCAGTGGGAGGACCTTTTGATGATGGGAGGATGCGGGGATACAACACTGGACTGGAGAGTCTGAAATCTCCAGGCACCTGCAGTTTCCTGATGTGAAGTAAACTTTGATACTGCTCAAGCTCTGTGCCCTTCACCCTTCCCTTTTAAGAAAATGATGGTTTTCAGTTAGCAGGAGAAATGCTACCGTGGCTTCGTTTGGTGTTTGAATTTAGAGGAGCACAAGAAAACTTTATTTTAATGGCTTGCTTGACCTTTTTAAAGTCTCAGTCTTGCTGAAAACAGTTTGGCACCGTTTGTGCTGAGCTGCTGTAGCTTACATGTCAGTCCTTTCAATCTATTTACTTAACACACTGCATAGATATTACACAGCAGTATGGGATGTGTTGGACATGTTTTGACTGAAGCAAAGACATGCCACCGTATCGTTATTTGCCTGAGTTGATCCTACAACCCACCACAAGAGGGCAGCTGTGATCTTTTATTGGGCCAACTGTCTCAGTCTGGGATTATTCACATAGGCTGAGGGAAAAGATGCTTTTTTTTAATCAGCACAAAACACCTATCATCACAGGCAATGAAATCTGCCTCCCTCTGTCATCCTGCCTGTGATACCCCCCCCCCCCCCCCCAACACAGTAATTGCTGTTTTAGCCTCAGTAACTCCTCAACCTATTTGATTGGCAGTTTATCCCCCTCTGAATTTGCCCAGAGCTCATGAGGCCAAGTTCTGCTCACTGAGCTTCAGATGACTCAATAATGTGGACAGACACCAAGATTAGATGAGGAATGTGGAGCTGCTGTGGAGACTCGTAAGCCTCAGGAGCTTTGGCATTTTCCTCTCTGCTGCTTCTGTTTGACAATCTATAAGATTATCCTTTATTTCCCTTAAGCACCTTTCCTTGCTCCACTTTTTTTAATCTGTCACTAAATAAATAGTTGCTGAACAGAGATTCCCAAAGTACCATTAGGGTTCAAATATAGGCTAGCCTTGGAATCCACTAATATTTGCACTTCTGTCCATATTGACAAAATACACTTGAGTAGTCCAACACAGTACAAGCAGCAGAGCGTCCCTTCCCATTAGATTAAAAAACCCGCGTTTGTTTATTTTTACATCGAGGTTCATTAAGTTTCCGTCACCTTCAACTTCCATTAAGGCTCCGGTGCTCATCTATTTGTAACTCAGCAGCCTCAGGGCGAGTTACAGAGGAATGATGACATGGTTCTCCGCGCAGTGGCTTTCTCATTGAGTCCATTATTCATGTGAGACGAGCGCAGCTCTCTCTAGAGTGGCAGACTGCACTGTGCCACAGATTCCTGTAGGCGCCCTTCTCGCCATGCGCTCTCGCCGGGTCGCAGCCTGACGCACTCGGGGAGGACGGTCCTCCGCTGTCACACTGCCGAGGGAGGGAGCGAGAGGGAGGAGGAGAGAGGGCAAACTTTGCGTGACTGTGGCCGTGACGCTTCGTGGGCTCACCTTGGCAATCGCGGCAACCTCCGAACATACCTTCGCTTAAATTCCAAACATCCGTTTGCGAAGGACAGCGGCGAGGAATCCCCCTCAGGAGAGATAGGGGCTGCATCCTCTGAAGCTGTTCATGCCGGATAAAGTTTATGAGCAGCGTGGTAGAGGAGAGAGGACAAAGACTCGACTGCATACCTTTCGATAAACTTATTGGGAAGTCGCTCGTTGCCGGCCGCAAACTGAAATGGGCACCTTGCGCGACCTCCAGTACGCGCTACAGGAGAAGATTGAGGAGCTGCGACAGAGGGACGCGCTCATCGACGAGCTGGAACTGGAGCTCGACCAAAAAGACGAGCTTATACAAAGACTGCAAAACGAACTGGACAAATACCGCTCCGTTATCAAACCTGCGACCCAGCAGGTCCACAAGCAAAATGAGCTGAACGAGCAGCAGCGGACGAAGAGGCAGGCAATTTCAGCCGAACCCACTGCCTTCGACATCCACGATCTCAGCCATGTCACCCTACCTTTCTACCCCAAAAGCCCACAGTAGGTGTCCAAATGATGACTGCATAATATTTACTTTTAATAATGATAATATGTTTTATATTGGCTGTCGCTCTCCAGTATGAGTTCATTCACCTTTTGCCACCTTTCTGATAACTCTGCGTAATTTTACGTGTGGCGCAGCAGGTATGGCACCTGTAGCACATATGGATGAGGTGGTGCTCTCTCTCGCTCTCTCTCTCACTCACACACACACACACACACACACACACACACACACACACACACACACACACACTGGATGTAAGGAAAATGTGCCTTCAACTAGAGAAAGCTGAATATCAATAAGCCTGATCATCACAGACTGACATGAGAGAGAAATCTAAATTCATCCAGTGAAGGGGAATTATAGATTTAGAGAGCTGGTGGTGGCAGCTCTGTGTAATGTACCAGTGCCTGTTTAATACAAGCTGCGATTCTGCGACAGGCAGTCTTACAGGCTCTCTGTGCATGTTTACCTTATGATTTGTCAAGAGCTACTCTTTCTCTCTCCCTCTTTCTCTCTCTTCCAAGTCTCAAACAAACACCTTTCTCATGCTCAACTTGGTCTGCAACACGAGGTCTGATTCTCAATATGAAACTGGCACTAAACTAGTTCTCCTTTGTGAAATTATCCATCTGTCTGTTGAGTTTGAACTTTGAGGTTGTTATGAATCAATACACTTACCCCCCTGGTGGACAGGAAGAATATATCTACCCTTCATTTAATCAATACATTTTCAAAACTAAATCCAGCGTTGAAATGAATAGTGGGTCAGTCAACAGTAACACAAGCAGAATTGGACTGTTCAACTTTAAACTGCTGATTTTTTTATCTACTTTTAAATCCATTGTAGTATTAAAATTAGATTTTTTTTTCATGGCTGTGTTTAATGCTCAAGAGGAAAAAAAAAACACCCATCAGACTTTGCAGATGAATCAGATGTGTCAGATATGAATGTCACTATCCTGCTGACATGCAAACAAACAAAGCTCCAAGGATTTCATCAAAGAAGATTCAAAAATCAAGGGGTTATTTATCTGAGCAAGAACAGGTCATTAGTCTTTGTTTTGCCTGTCAGATCTGTGAACACAGAAAGCAGACTCTTTCTTGTGCGCTTTTTGGTTTTCTGTGGTAAATAAATGTGAGATCCTGGACGCTGGTTTGGAATTGCAGATGAGGAAAACACAACAGAGCGACCATTTCATTATGATAATCATCCTCATTCTAAACCTTTCGCTGTATGTGTTCATTTCCATTAAGAGATTTCCCGAAGAGGCTTTTACCTTGACAGGAAAATATCAACTCTTTAAAAAACTGGTGGGTTCTGCATTTTGTCCTGTAGTCTAACATTTTTTTCTACCTGAGAATCTGATGTATCTGCCACTAAAGAGTTTCGATGCAATATTTAGTCAGTCATGAAAGGAAATAGGTAGTTTTGAATGATTGCATGATTTCTGGCGATAATCCTCACACGGAAAATTGAAAGGAAAAAATTATGGAACTAAAAATTGACTTTTTCTTACAACGAGGTCATTTAAACTTTAAACTAAAGCCTTTCAACTACAGCTGCATTTTCTGCAGAGCGTCTGCCACACCGGTTCACACTCTCCATCTGAGAGAGAATGACATTTTGTTCTGTGTCTCTATTTTAATGAGCTTATGTGCATAAAATATTATGATGGAAAAGTAGACAGACATTTATATGCAAATGAATTAAGCGTGTTTGGGCACCGTTCTCTTTTTAATTCAACATTATTACCATTATTCAATTCGTTTGGACAAATTTGCTAAAGAAAAAGTTCATGTTTTTCTCTCGATATGGATCAATCAATTACTTTTGTTTTTATGCGACTCTTCTAACTTAGTATTTGTTATTTGTTGCTCACTAGAGAATAGAAAGGTTTCCTTTTTTATAAGACATACAAGTGCTCTCATTGGATAAAAACAGATCCATTACATTATCATTTTATTTAGTTAATGAAGTGTAGAAATAATACCTCTTTGGTTTGGCTAAATGTTTATATTTTGCTCTCATTCTCCCCCACTTTATCTTCTTTACAAGGCCCATACTGCGTTCCTTACTCATTCTCTATCCATCCCTCTCCCTCTGGCTGCCTCGTTTTTTCTGTTAGCCTCTCCCACTTTTCTGCCACCCCTTTCTTTTTCCTCCTAAACGAGCATATTTTCTCCTTTTAAGGAAGACTGGACTTGCTCAGCCCCAAACATCACTGGTGGATGAAGGCAAATATATCATCCTCACAAAGGGGAGGAAGGCAGATGTTTTTATAAGGGTCTGGTTGGAAGAGGTTGCTCAATGTTGCCATCTGAGGCTTGAGTCGGGGGGTCCCGGTGAGGGTTGAAAAGGCCAGAAATCTCCCGGGTGTAAATGTAACAGAAACAGGGTCAATGAGGCACATTTCCACAGTACTGGAGGTCAGCTCTGGGAAAATAATGGATTTCCAGTTTGTTCCTGTCAGTTCACGACAGACGTTTATTTACGTCATGTTTATTTACAACAGAAAACCAAAAACCACACAAGAAAGGAGTCTGCTTGCTCTGCATTACATTAAGCCTATTTTGAAATATCACAAACTTAGTAATGATCATAAAGATCATCACAATCCAAAACAAAACAAAACAAAACAGGACTTTACAGCTTTATTATGGTTTACTCCCTAAAACCTAATTAGAGCTGTTAAGATGAAATCCAAATGATCTTCTCCTGCTGAAAAGGGGAGGAGGGTTTGGGAAGCACAGCGCAAATCTAAACACAGATTAAGGGGTGGGAATTTAAAAATAGGTGCAACACCTCAATCTTCCCCTTTTCAAATCACAGCAGTAGCTTGTTCTGACTTGCAACTCCAGAACATCTAAAATCTTCTGGATCATCCTGGTTGCTCTGTTCTAGGTTCAAATCAATTAAAGTCCTGCTAATTTGGATGCTTGTTACCTGTCTTGTTCATGTTTTCTTATATCTGTAAACGGTCAAACAAAGGAGAAGTAAGATACATAAAAAGATAAGTCCGCAAATGAGGGGGGTCTGGGAAAATGATCCACCCTCAGGAAATCAATCTGAGAGGGTTTATACTTGGCCTTTCAAGGCAGAAAATGCAATATAGTAGGATTTCTGACACGAGAGTCGTATATCAATGTACGTGAATAATTGAGACAATACAATACTTAAGTAATCAGTGTTTTCGAATAGATATTGGTATGTGCCTAATGTTGGTCTTGAGTAATTTAGTTTCTAATTTTTATCCACCAGTATCACTGTTGTCAGAAATTCACAGGCCTTGAGCCCTAATTGAAAATTCGTCAGACTGTTGAATGCAAAACACACATTATAAGAACCACATTATTGAGATCTTAACATGCTATTTGAGACTCAAGCCAAAACTAATCATTCAGCTGATGGTGTAAAATTGACACACTTGAAATCTGTAGATGCTGGCTAGGGTTGAAATTTGTATTTATGTGACAGTGATAGCTGCTTTTCAGCACAGATTGGCATCTCTCTTGGTTTTGGTAGTTTTTCATCTGAAGGAGCAAAAAAGTTTTTTACCAAATTAAATTGACAAAGTGTGTCAATATTTAATGAAGAGGCATTCATGCAGATAGCAGTAAACCCTTGAACAGAATTAAGACACTGACTATAGAAAATAATCTCACATACACATGAATGTTCAGAGGAGTTTGTAGTACTAGACATGTGCAGGGTGCTCAGTACATAAATAAACAAAAAAAGTGGTCACTGCTGATGTTGCATCATGGCAGACATTGAAGTTTTGTTTGTGTAGGACTTTTCTGCAGGTTGGGAGCAGGACAGAGAAGCCTGTGGGTAGTGGGAGCACTGGTTCATAAAATGCCTTTGCGGTTATTTGCCCTTTTAGCTTTAAGCTCCTCAGGTGATCAGCGTCAACAATGCTCCTTGAAATCAGTTTCTGAAAAGGGCACCAAGCAAAACAAGGCAAGAGGCAGTTTACCAGTGCCTTTGAATCCTCCTACCAGGGGACAGAGAGTGAGTTATTTCTGCCTTTATATGAATTAGAGTATAAAAGCTTCCCTTCTCAGTAGGAGGGGACTCCTTGTTGGATTAACCCTGATACATATTATTAACCTCATTCATCCAGCTGACACTCTGTCTCAAAATGAGCCACACAGCACTCAGACAAGCAACTCAAGACTCTGGTGATGACATGCTTCAATGAATGAGTGATCTTGACTCACTGTTCAGGATCTGGCCCGCCTCAGATTTCTCTCCCGTCTCTTGGTGCTCTGTCGTATCATAGTAGATCAAACTGACGCTTGCTTTGACGGTTTCAAACATCATTGCATCTGGCCTGCATTCACCTGTTGTCAACACATGGACACCTTTTATGAACAAATGTCTCTTTCGTCTGTGGTACATCAACATCTTCAAACTTTTTACTTCTTGATTTAATGTCCACTTTCATAATGTCTGATTTTCTAATAATAATTACATTCTCTCCCAGGCTTACATAATCATTGCAGGAAATACTTACCTGTGGAATGTCCAAATGACTCAGCACTCTGAAAGCCAAACTGGCTTTCAGAGGTGCATCATTGAATGGAAAAATCCTGCTTCCCTTAGACACAGACTTTGTCATTTATTGACTTCAACATTTGGAGGGAAAAATAGGCTTCACCTTGATATCTTTGAAATTAGGATAGATATTTTTTTGAAAAACTACTGTGCAGTTTGAATGAGACTTTTATTGCCTTAGAAATAAACATCCCTGCTTGGTGAACTGGTTCACATCCTTCACTGGATTTTACATTGTGTGTGATCCATTTAGGCTTTTGTAATAATGTCTCTCTCTTTCTCCCCCTCATTATGTTTTTCTACAATAAAAAAAACACCAATGGCATATGAGTTTGTGTTTCTACATGTAAAACAATGGTCTCATTTTGTTTCACCTTGTCTCCAGGTCCAAGGATCTGATCAAGGAAGCCATCTTGGACAATGACTTCATGAAGAACCTGGAGCTGTCCCAGATCCAAGAGATTGTTGACTGCATGTACCCTGTGGAGTATGGAAAGGACAGTTGTATCATTAAGGAGGGCGATGTGGGCTCACTGGTTTACGTCATGGAAGGTAAAATCACACATGCACAGTGGTAATATGTTTATCCTGCAGAAGCCCAAATCAATTGAAATGAAAACCTTGGGCAGAAAGGGTCAAATAAGTCTAAAAAGAAGTAAATAATGACTCTTTTTAAAAGTTTTAACTGGATCTGCAGAACAGTGTCTAGAGACCTTTAAAACCTTGTCACGACAATGATGAAAAAAGTGCATTACTAATTGATTTCTGCAGGGGCAATGAAATAAAACTCAAAACTAAAACACTTTGTGATGCTGTAAGATTTACCCACTGATTTTGTTTGGTCTGATGCTGTGTCCTTCATGTTTCATTGTTTTTAGCAGTATTGTTCCAGCATGTGTGTGAGAGCATACAGAGCGTGACAGCTCTGATGACAGTAGTATCAGCACAACGTCCACTCTGGTGCTGATAGGATTTGTGAAAAGGCATATTTACGACATGATTTGTGACAAGTGATACTGGAATGAAATGTTCAGTGAGCCATTGTCCCTGACACATCGACACATAGATCTGACTTAGAGAAAAATGGTCCCAGTCAGTGCCTGCACAATATAATTGATCATTATATAGAGGTGGATTTGACCATTCACAGACAAAATACAGATTAATTACTATAATGGTTATGTTTTTATTTATATTCTTTAAATCTGTTGGTTGCTATATAGACAGTGGCATTTAAAGGTTAATATTTTACAAGGAAGAATGCTGATAATGATTGTTGGTCCTATTGTTTCATGTTGACCGCCTACTTTGATTATTGGCAAGACATTTCCTGGATGCCCCATTCAGCCAAATATTTTTAAAAACAGATCTGTAGCAGAGTACATTTAAAATAATGAAGCAGAAATTTTATCAAACTAATAGAGACTTTTTTAGTTTAATTCTGTCACAAATCTCTACTGTACTTGGTTTTCTTAAAGCAGAGACAGGTAGGATTTGTCATATTTAAAAGGACTCCAGAGACAGGCAGTGTATTCTATTTGGATGCCAACAAAAATATTATGGCTGCTTTCTGTCTTCATCAGGGCTTTAGTGAGTCACCGGGTCTGAAATCAAAAACATTTTGTAGCCCGTCTAAAAACCGTGACTTTAAAGGTTATTGTATTACGGAGATGACCCAGTCTCAGTCAGACGAGTATAATTATATAAAGTATAATATAAACAAAAGTATAGATACATTGCTAGATCAATAAAAATGTTGTTAGACTGATCTTTTGAGCCATGCTTGATACATGGCTCCAGGGATGGCAATGCCAGTCAGTCCACCACTTTGGTCCAGATATCTCAACAATTGTGCATAGACATGCATGGTGCCCAGAAGATGATTCCCTCTAACTTTATGACCAAATACCTGCAAAACTAATTGCCATTCCCATCGGCCTCAGTTTTACTAATTACTAAAGGTGAGCATACTAACATACTAAGCCAAAATGGTGCATGGCTGTAGACCCTTACGTTCTGTCCAAACACCCACACTTATTTCAGTGATCCAACAGTAAAATCCTACTCTCTGTTATATAATAATATAAGTGTCAGAGGGCCGTTTTCCTGCAGATGTAAGTAGATTTCGCTGGTAATATCTTTGTACCTTTTTACCTAAGTAGGATTTAAATGCAGAACTTTCACTTACAATGGATTATTTTTACATTGTGGTATTGCTGCTTTTACTTAAATAAAGGATCTCAGTACTTCTTCCACCACTATTCACATGCCTATTGCAAGAAGGACGTCACTTGTCATCCTTATCTGCAGAGTGCAGAGAGAAGTCAGATATGTAAAGAGGCTTACATGTAACTGGCATAATGCAAATGAAATGCAAAATACAGCTGTGGACGGTACAACAGTGACCTGAGGTGAAATTTGGAAATTTGGGGAGGTGGTGGACGCTGTGACAAAATCAAGGATTGTATTTGTAATTCACTAAAAACCATACCAGACATTAGAAACCATATCCTTGATTATTGCACCACTGTGTCCTGTTAGAGCTCAAGACTTGTGGCTGAAAAAAGGAAAAAGAAACATGAACCTCCAGATGCTGAGCCGATGGTCTAAAAATTTTTGGTCTTTTACTGTACACTCGTCACCCGAATGTTAGGTAGCGAGTAGATTTTAACATCCCCCTGTGACAAAGGCTGTGAGAAGATGATTGTCCCAGAGGTGACTTGTCATGCTAGGTCACAAATGACCAAGCATCACACTGACATGATTAATAGGGTTCTCTTGACTGCCACAAAAGAAGGGAAACGAAAGATACAAATCTGTAAGAGAAATAATTGTTGAGGGGCTTTGTGATTTCCTCTCTGACAGTGACAGAGGAAAGAATTGCAGTGTAACTGGAAAAGGGGCTTTAATTTAACAGTGGTCATATGCCACTAATATCAAATGTTTGGTTAATTATTCTCCATTTTCAAATCCTTAGGGTAGGCTTAATATATTTATCTTCAATGAACATCATCTAACTCTTTTCTATTCCACGCTCAGTTTGTCTTTTGTCTCTCTCCAATGCCCTAGTGTGTTCCTTGCATGCAGTTTTCACCCTAACTGTCCCTGGCCTTGACTTGTTTTGCATAAAAAACAAATTTTGAAAGCCTTAGTCCAAGGGGCAGTGACTTTGTGCCAAGGTCTGTGGAAGCCCATCACAGTTCACTTTTTAATCCACGCTGACAGGATGTCTGACTGTGCTGTGCTATGTCGAACACACAGCTTCGTCAGCTCAACATTGTACATCATTTTCCTAGCAAATGACATGTTCACAGCTCAGGCAGTGTTTTTTTTTATTTTTTATTGATGCACTGCAGGTGAATCATTAACATGTTGCCATGGGGCTGACATTGTTTATCATGCAACATGTAGGCATGTAAAACACAAGTAAACTACACCAATAATATTGATAAAATAATAATTATAATAATGATAATAATAATAATAGTAATAATAGTAACATAACGGCACGTTACATCATTGCTCTCGCTTCAAACGGTTTTTTTTTTGTTTTTTTGTTTTTTTTAAAGAGAGAGCATAGACTTATCAGAGAATATCACAGCCTCCCTTTTTAAACAACCTCAGAGTAGTTAGCCTTTGTTGCTGATGAACCTGATAATTAAAGATCAGACAAAACAGGAGCAGTAGACACAGAGTGGATCCTGGCACCGGCTTGCTGCTCTGATGAGGCCGCCTGCTTGGCCGTGGCTGCTGCAATGAATGTTTGTTGTGTGTTGGTCGCACTAGGCTGTAACTAACATTGGGTCTCTTTAAAATATTGATTGCAGCTGAGACAAAAGCTCACGTTTCCATGGAGATGAGATAGGCTTTTGATTGGCTGCGTCGTCCGCAAGACCCGTACAGGTGGCTAATGATGATAATAGCTTGTGTAATTACATCCAATTGCTATGAAGTATTTCACAAACAGTAAAACAAACCCCACAATTTCTTTCATAGTCATCATTCAACTTAATCTAATGAAACTGTGTATGCTAGTACAAACAGGTAGCTCTGGCTCTACCTGTCCTTTAAAAACATGTTGGATTAAAAGCGTTAACGATGGTAAGAGTAAACTTGTTAAGGTGTCACACACACACACATTCTCTAAACCTTTGCTTTGAGAATAGAGATTTGATGATAAGTCTGGATGGCATAAACACACTGAATACTGGGCCTAGGCCTGTGAAGAACGCATCATCGGTTTAGTTCAATTTTGCAATGAAAATGGCGATTATTGCACCTGTCACCTGGGGAATTTTAAAAATTACTCATGGTAAATGGTTTTGTGTTGTTAACCAGAGTTAACTCATATTTGAAGTTTTTTTTTCCCCAGATAGCCACAGTGAGAGAACAAATTACTCGAATGATTGAGTATCAAATTTGTTGCAGTTGATTTTTCTATTGATTGACTAATTGATTATTTGACTAATTCTTTCAGCTGTAGTTATGTTATATAAACCTTAAGATGATTAAGTTTAATGGTTTGGTGTTGTTAATGTGAGGGTAAAAGTTGTGCTTCTCTTTCTGCACATAACTACAGTTTGGATAAAAAAAAAGGGTTCTTCTGTTCGACAACTTTATCGTGGTGACAGGATGTATTAAGTCTCTCCTGCTCCCAACTTTGCATTTATATTTGATATTATATTCACTTAGATTTCTACTTTGTCTTGTACCTTTCACCTGTATGAGAAAGAAATGTATTCAAAGAAAAGAATTAAAAAAAAAGGCCTAGCCATGAGGATGCAGGAATATGTGACACTGATTTTGAAATATGTATTGTTTTTCTATTTGTTATATTTTAGGGAGATTTAGCCGTCTGGCCTCACTGTATATTTTATTAGTTGTGCTGTCCTCCCTGTACAAGTGCACAAGTTTTCTTTATGTCCTCCCTGTACAAGTGCCCAGGGAGGACATAAAGTGGAAAGTAAGGAGACACTGGCAATGTTACAGTAGAGAAGGAGTTACAGTAAAACCTCACAACGTGTGCTCACGCTACATTGATGGTTTCTTTGACAGGCTACCATACTCAATGGAACCACTGATGCATTGTAGCCCATTTTTTTCAGGTGGAAATATTCTGGGGATTTGAGAATTCACACAGGATTTGACATTTTCTCAACACAAATTGGACAGAGTCCCAATTATTTTATTTGACCTGCTGTAAAGGAACGGCAAATATAATATTCTGACAGATTTTTCACCACAAAGACTTGAGTTTAAGTTTGTCTTAAATGGTATCCTTCAATGTCAGAATATAACAGAAACAAACAATCCGCTGTTTTGAAGGATACGCTGAACCACTCCTGACAGTCATTCTCCTTTTGTTGCTGCTTCTACTGAGCTATACCTCTGAATAACAATGAATAGCAATGTTTACCCACTGTGGCTCTACACTAGCTTCTCTCTGTAAGGGCAGAATTTGATGGTTTTTGACTCTTTATGATATGACACTTAAGATGCTTGCTAGATATGATTGCACATGTAAGAATCAAACACCGATCTGTTTGCATGTATCTCTAATCGAATATAAACAGAATTGGGAAATGAGAGGCACAGGTGTCTGTTTACATTTCATTTCACTGAATATTTTATCTTGTGATAATCCCCTTAAGTCTGTACTAGCATCTTATCACCACTCTGTCACATTGTACTCCACCTTACAGCCTGAGTTATTAAAACCTGACATGAAAACAGATCTTGAGAGCTACTCTGTATTCTCTGTTTAATACTTTTTGGGGAACTGTCAGCCGTAGTATTAAATGTATCATATTCTTCAACCTAACAACCACCTTAACTAACACTAGCCACCAGCCAAGTGGCTACTTCATGTCAGGTTTTAATAATTTAGACTACCGGCTGACCATGTATTGAGCTGGCCAGTTTCCTAAATTATCTCTAAGAGACAAAATGAACAAATATCTCTGTCTGAGAATCTGACAGCTGTTACGGTTTAAAGGACTCATCCTCTCACTGTGGTATAGGCTGGATTCTTCAGGGAGCTGCTCTCTGTGCTCACTGGCCAATGAGGCAGAGTAAGGGGAGATGGGCTCCTCTCTCATCTTGAGCAGAGCTTAGAGATGGAATCAACAGGGGCAACTGAGTGTGACTCAGTGTCGTATAGACGGGTGACAAATAAAGGAAAAACCTCAATGAGTGGAGAAACAGGAGGATAGTGCTCCCATCCATATGGCACAAGGGGTCACTTAATGGTTTGACAAGTATGAAAATGATGTGAATCATATGCTATGGTCTTCACAGTCACCAACCTGTTAGACAGAGCTCTCCTCCACCATCCTCAAAACACCCAGTGAGGGAATTTGTTCACATCTGTTCATCCCACCAATAGAGTTAAGAGACTTATACAATCAATGTCAAGGTGCAGTGAAGCTGTTCTGGCCGCATGCGGTGCCCCAACACCTTCTTAAGACACTTGATGTTGGTTTTTCCTTTAATTTGTCACCTGTTTGTCTGTAGGTGTGAAAGGACATAATGTGTAAAGCAAATTAGAAGTACTGTCTTGTATTACCATTGCTCCTTCGACTAATACATCTTGCTAGTTATCACTACAACTACTGCAGCTACAGCTATTAACAAACTATCGAGTGATCTTTGTAATTATTGTGATATATTTGCATATTAATAAGGTGATATGAAAAAAGAGAATGCATTGGGTTATGGAAATGTGAGTGCACAAATCCATTGGACTGCATTGTTGCCTGGCAACTTAACTAATGCAGACCATAAGCTGTTGCTGCTGCTGTCAAAGTAGCATCTTGGGGAAAAAGGCTCAACAAAGTAAAATGTTGAGACTCAGAGATTTTGGTTTGATTGGCCCTGGAGAATACAGCATGTAGCCAACATTTGATACAATAACTACTGCTCATTATATGTCGCTGTAGCAGCCAGGTATAGGTTAATAATGAGCCCTAAACCACTCACCTCGTCGGCTGAAAAGACATCTCTGAGAACTCAATTTCAACTACTTGGGACTCTAGTCGAATTTAAGCTCAACTCTGTGTGTGAGTGAGTGTGTGTGTGTGTGTGTGTGTAGTCACTTTTGTAACATGGCATGCAATACCATTATTACTACACGACTGACTCCCGTATAGCTGGCCCTCTTCAAGGCTACTGGCTCCCATGATAACTCTAATGAGGCTCTCATTGGAGGTTTATTAAGGTGTCATTTGTGGAAAAGGTGAGGGCTGTGTAATTGGAATGACATTTAAATATTCTCCGTAGTTATCTCACACATACACGTCAAAAGGATGTGTCAGGCTCAGGCGGTAGCCTTGTATCTGTCCACTTACATGTGGTAATCACCGACCACAAGTGCAGAGAAACTAGACTGACAAAGTTGCAGCTTATTGAATGAAATATGTGTATAATAACATTTTTCTTGCTGAAAGGTCACAGAGAGATGTATATCAATTTACTTTAACCTTTGGAAATCTATATACCTACGTGTATGTGTAATTCTTTATATTCACTTGACTGACGACATTGTTGATGTGATATTCAGGCATTAAAAATCAATTATTGTGAAAGAGAAGAGAAAATATTTTTACTTCCTGGCGTCTTGCAATTAGATTTTTAATTTAAAGATGAGATTGTAAACGCAAACTAAAAGATGCAAAGCCTCTATAGATGACTACTACATCAGGAATCAATGAAAAGAGAAGCAGTGAAAAGAGAGGGAAAGGTGGGCAAAGAAGTCAAAACAGGAAATAGTTTTCTAGACACTATAGGTGGCCTATTGATTTTCAAGATGGTGGGTAAACATTCACCTGCATTTGCTAAGATACAATAGCCTAATAATCTGAAATACCTCTATCAAGAAGAATATAACTTTAGCTAATGTGCCATTTATGTGCAAATGGTTTGTATGCGTGTGTTGCAGACTAATAATCTCACCTACACTGAGCAGTGCACCATCTGCCCTGAACACCAATTGAAAACACTCTTTCTCTGGCAAGTGTCTTTTCTCATTTGCCCTTGCTAACTCTAAGGTGTTCCCTTTGTCACTTTCTCTCTCTTTCATTTTCTCACTTTCACTCACAAACACACACTGGTACAAGTTATCAATTCAAAATGCCCAAAATACGAGACCAGAGCCACTTGCATTTCCCCCTACCACTCCTCACGTTTTCTGACTTTGACCCCAATCTCTCCTCTTGTCACCATCTTTCTCCACTTGCCCATCACTTCGTCTCTCTCTCCGTTTTATTCCTTACTCTTGAACTATCTTACCCCATTTTCATTCTGTTTTCTCTTTCTTGCCTTCCACTGTCTTTTCCTTCTCCACGATTAGTCTGAGATGGCCCTTTGTTTTTTTTTTCACTGAAACCTAGAATAAGAACTGATCCCCATTTTCACTCCAGAGGCCGATGAATACACCTCAGAGTAGGAATTAATGAGTGAATGATCCCTGAGCCTTAATCTCCTTTGTGGCTAACGCAGCTTTTGAGAGTTCCTCATCTGGAAAGCAGTGTGTGTGCGCATGCGTGTGTGTGTGTGTGTGTGTGTGTGTCGAGGGGGGTGGGTGGATTGGGGGTGGCAGAAACATACAGAAAGCGCTCACATGCATCATATAAAATGAATATTATGCAGATGTTTGAAACTCCATTCTTTGCTTGGACTTCCGTATAAAATGTACTGTAATGTATCCTTGCTGTGCATTTGTCTATTTTTTTGTGTGTGTGTGTGCGTGCGTGCGTGCAGGGGTGGGGGGTATGGTCATAGACTTGGAGTAATGCTGAGAGAGTCTGCTGTGACTGGATAAGCTCTGTGTTTGCTGAGGTTCAGACTGAGGATACAAGATAGGGCATGGGTAATCTGCTCTGCCACAGTAACAAACAAATCTCTCTCTTCACCCCTTGGCGCGAGCGTGCGCACGCACACACACACACACGCACAAGTACATATACACGTGGAATAGCTGTAAATAGCGTCGTTATCTGAGGACAGTGTGACGATGTCCAGCTTAGAATCTTGACCATTGTTCTTGGCTTTTACTGTTAACTTACAAACTTGAACAAACCTGAATACAGTGAGCTTGGAAAGGTCAGCGTCATCAGTCAGTGTCACTAGAGTCAAGGTTTACAGGGCTTTGAGGTAAGGGGTTTCTTTTAAATTTCTCTTCTCTCACTGAGGACTTTTTTCATTGACTCTCCTGAGTTGAAATTCATCGCTTTGATCTCTTTTTGGACTGATTGCCTCCGCCAAATATTCTCAACCCCAGCATGGGAATTCTCATATTTATTTTGTTCAAAGTACAAATCACAAAGCACTATTATAAGATGACTTTGTGTGTGTATGTATGAGTGTGTATAGTTTTGATGTATGCACACACACACACACACACACACACACACACACACACACACACATATATATATATATATTCATACAGAAGGAGCAGATCAGTGTTGTATCTTTATTATCTCAACTCTTCTGAGATGGAGAAAAACTGCCTTGTTTTAAGCTTGACAAAGCTTTTCTTGACATTATCTAACGGATCTTTAAAAGGGTTTCATGAGGCAAGGATGTTAAACAACTCACAGCCCATCAAGCAGCATGTAATCCTTAAACAATCTGAGAGAATAGAAAGTTAGAAATACAAAGTCTTCATCCCACAATGACAGTACAGAAAATGGCTCTGTGTATGGCAATGTGGGTCTGTCAATCCACCGCTTTGGTCCAGATGGATATATCTCAACACCTATTGGCCATATTGCCATGAAATGCGGGACAGATCTCCCTGGTACCCAGAGGATGAACCATAATGTGATCCCCTAACTTTCCCTCTAGTGTCACAAGCAGGTCTCTCAGTTAGATGGCGCAGAATTTTGGATAGATATTCATAGTTCCCAGAGGATGGAACTTAATGACGTCGGTGTTCCCCTGACTTTTCCTGGATGGATTGCCATTAAATTTGGTACTGACAATCATGACCCCATCAGAATGAATGGTTACAACTTTGGTGACATCAGCATGCAAGCAATTAGCTTGTGCCTTAGTGTAGCCTCATAGAGCTGCTAACATGACTGTAGACTCTGTTTAGTACATGTGTACTTCTATGTATGTAAATATTTTATGTGTATGGTTGTGTAGTTATTCGTGTCCCCAACACTCTGAGGAGACCGAATCCAAATTTCCCTGTATAGGCCTTCTCCTGTCTGTGGTGATACAGCGGGCTACTGAAATGAGAGTAGGCTGTGGAAATGAGAAAGGCCCATTATTGTAGTACTTAAGATGCCGTATTAATCTGTATTCTGATGTTGAAGCTGTCTAATTAAGTCTGGCCGGCGTAAAAGAAAAGCTACAGTATGTGCACATGACATGGATGTTAGCTGCTAATTACAACAGAGCGATTTGTTCTGTGAATACAAAATGATAATTTTCACTGCCCCCTGCTCCGGCTATCGATCACCTTGTCAACACAGGAGCCATAATCGGAGTTTGATGACTAGGAGAGTAGCAGAGATGAAAGTCCTATTATAATGTTTTAATGAAAACATAGATAGGAGAGGGGCTCTAGAGAAAGGGATTTAACTGTCCTGTCTCACCTCACATGTCCTTTTACTCCCACTGAATGAAAGTAGCCTCCACTGTGTGTATGTCTCCAAGGTAAAATGATGTAAAAAGGATGAAACCAGCTCCTTATCCCATTGACAACACACTGTTTAGTGTCTTTAGGTCACACAAGCCACTTGCAACTGCAGTGTAATTTTCCACTCTGCCAATGGTAGGAAGCTCTGTGTAAGTTAAGGGGGCCTCAGTTAAACTGAAAAAGATTTGAAGTACTCTCATCTCGAGTGATATGATGTTCTGAAGGGTCTGCCTATAGCATCAGGTGTCCTTCCTTGACTTCCTGCATCTTTCTCCCCCGCTCTCCCTCTGCTTCTCTTGTCGTCTCTTCACCTCTGCCTTCTAACATTTTTTTACTCTACTTCAGTTGCCTTCTCCCTTAATATTTCTTTCCCCTGTAATAAAAATGGCATACGTTTAAGAAGACTGTTTGACGTCAGCTAGTTTGCACTCAGATTCAACCCGCACAGCAGTGCATATATACAAAACTGTCGGCTCTTGTCAATTTTAAAGGAATGATGACAGCAGTGTTTCTGACAAGACAAAAAAAACATTTAAGTGAACTGAGTGCACTCATAAATGCTGAAATTTGTGCTACAAGTTGGTCAGCTGATTTCTGACTAGCTTTTATGAATCTTGAATCTGTTCCTTTGCACTACTTTCACAATTTGAAGGAAGTTTTGAGAGAAATAACCTGACATGGCCGTGAATACCAATGCGATTTCCAGAGTGTTCTGTATCAGATGTTGAAGTGTTTTGGTACGACTTCTTACAACATCAGCATTAGTGGATTTCAGCTCCACAATACATGAACTGCACTCTCTCTATTCCATCTTCAACTGGTAAGATTCCTGAAGCTGCAGAAGGCGACATAGACTGCTCCATAAGTTTGTTGACAGAAAGCTGATAACAGTCAACAAGAACAGCTTTTGGAGATGATGTGACGCTCTGTGGAGCAGGGATAGAGGACTAGGGGCAGACATCAAACTGTCTTTGTTTGCCCTACTATATTCCTCTGAAGAGGAGATCCAGACTAACCTGTACTATAACCAAAAGTACTTTCAGACAGCCAGTAGTGGCTGGTTGATATCAATTATATTATATTAATAATATTAATAAGCAGTTTTATTTAATTGAGGTTATGTTTAGCTGGATAAAAGGGACCTCTGATATGTATTGACAAAAACAAATTATTTTTGTATGAAGGTTTATCTCTCAACTTTGTCTACAATATCAACAATATCTAATTTCGTTTTCATTTTTCCGTCCTGATAACAAGCTTCAAATGGTTTATGTCCCATTCCATACAATACCTCAGAACACACCCTAATACCCTTCTCTGATGATGAAAATAATATAAACCAGAGCACGAGAGCACATATCATTCACCTACAGCAATGATTACACCCTATACGTGGGCACAGACAAAATGATGTAGACACTTCATGAAAAAGGACAAACTTTGATCTCCATCATGGTTGGTCAGAAGTGTCATCAAAGGGGATGTTTTCACAATGTCCACCATTCATACACAAAAAGTCTCACAGCACCACAAAGATGCTGTTAGTGCTGTACAGTGGTGCTTTGAGCTAAATGCTGATGTCAGCATCCAGTAAGTAACATGCAATCATTTGTTAATTAATACTTAAAGTAATGAGTACAACAGGCACTGATTGGAATGTCATTAGTTTGCAGGTATTTGGTAACAAACCAAAGTATTGGCCAACTTAAAATTTTGACCTGAGGATGACACTAGATGAAAAGTCACGAGATCACCGACATCACTGAGATTCATCCTCTTGGGATCATGAATGTCTGTACCAAATTTTGTCCAAATCCCTCCACTAGGTGTTGATTTATTTCTTAAGATACGTGAAAACTTTGGCAAGCTGGCAGCACTCAGGGAAAGGTCAGGGAGTCACTACAGCTGATTATGTTTAAACAATTTTGAATTTTCCTCTGTAGCTCACAATCCCACCTATCATAACAATGCAGAATCTTATTTTAGTGATATTTAAGTTTCCTGTACTTCAAGCAGTGATCAAATATATAAAGCAAATCCTATTAATACTATATTACTTGTGTTACACTTTTAGCTGTCAGCTGTTACAGAAGGGATGCACCCTGCTGCTGCCCATTCAAAATTCAGAGGACCAACACTGCTGAGTGGCAGGCACAGCGGTAACCACTCACTGTCTGAAAATGTATTAGCATTTGTATTCCACAAGTCACACACATCTTTCAATCAACCTCTATTGCAGACACTCTCTGTCCCTGTTTTGGCAGTTACCAGCCATGTTCACCCTGCTGCTTGTATTCGTTAGACGAACAGGGATTCCCTGAAACAACAACAGTGTTTGTTATTTGCCAGGGCGCCAGAGTGAACTTAACACAAGTCTTTTCTGAGCCATCCTCCCTGATTAATAACATAACAGTGCTTTTACTCTCTCTCTCTCTCTTTGCCTCTCTTTGTTTGTTCTTGCTGCTGGCTTCAGCTCACATCCTTGTTTTCTTAAACTCTGAGGCTGTTTTTAACTGGAGAGAAAAATAATGTATGACTTGCGCTTGTACACTGCTGCAGAACAACCAGTCCTCATTATTGAACGTGGTCACAGTTCTGTGATCAGGAGGAATTACCAATTTTTTTTAAAACTTTGATTATTTTAATGAGGTCCACTATTAATTAGCCTCAAACCCAAACATAAAAGTTTTGGCTTCTCTCCCTTTTTGAATTTCTTGTCACTGAATGTGAAGTAGAGTGCAGCATTCATCTTGAGATCTATTGGTCTTATTTTTCATTTTCTGATGTCTGCTCACTGTGTTGATGCATGTGTCTCATTTTTCATAACTGGGCAGCTATGAATATTTTTTCCTTTGAAAGTGTCTAGGTTTTTTGAGATTCACATTGTATTCTTTCGAAAACAAGGTGAAAACACTGCTCAGAGCTGATGTATCATCAAAGGCTAGCATTTACAGCCAATTTCAGTCAAACTTTTGAATGAATGACAATTGAAGATATCTTTTAAACCACATCTTTAAAATTTAAAAATAAAGAGCAGGTGGTGATTTTTAAACCCTGGAATTTTCTGAACCCATTTTAGGCCCTGTTGAATAGATGCCTCGCTCAAAAGAGCTCTCAATGTCAGTCATGTTTCTCCTTTGGCTTTTTCTTCAAATAATCATTCAAACTATCACACATAACATGACTGTTTTTTTCTCAGAAGTATCATTGCTGACCTGAAGTCTTGTAACAGCTGAAACCTTCAGTGACAATGACCCCATTTTTTGGCCAGTGGGAGCAGGATGAAACAACGTCCTTAATCTACTATCAATGTTCTTACATTGCTCTAGTGGATAGGGACAGCATTGGGTAATCTGACCCCTGAGCAGTGGTGGAAGAACAAGGCCCATCAGGATGGGATATTTGGTTGGTTGTTATCCTCTATGGGACTGGAACTCCCCCACATCCTGTTTCTTGATGTCCACTCTGCTCCTTGAAAAACATAAAAACTATCAATGGAAGAGGAGGGGGAAGAATTAAACACTATCCTGTGCCTGAACCCTGAAACTCAACTTTATTTATAGACACAGTCTAATGACTTCAGTGTGAAAGACTTCACGTGGAAGTTAACAGATGTCCTTGTAATAGAGAACCTTGTCACATGCTGTTTGCAGAAGCACAAAAAGGACATTTCAAAAATTGATTTATCAATTGTGATCTAGTTAATCGTAACCATCGGTTTTAGTCTAAAAGACAGATTTCTTAATAGAATACTTGATAATCCTTGTAGATCACAGAGGAAAATTTAAATCACTCATATTAGAGGGTTAGTAGGTGCACATTCTACTACTTATTATTACTATTTATCTGTGAAGTCTACAGCACCAGTGGGAGATAAAATCAAACCAAAAGAAAAGCTTTTTGATTTGGAATGCAGCCAGAATCACATCTGATCTTGAGTCAGAGAGAAGTCTGCTCAGAGGTCTGTCCTGATGCCCTGCTATGTGGAGCGCACAACCGTGTGCATTCAAATGATCAGCCATTAACACAGCTACACCACCTCCGGGGAAGAAGACATGCTGTGATACATCGACAGTGAAAACCCTAATGGCAGTTAACATTATGCATGCACTATTTTAGGCATTTTGAATTTTTCAGTTCTTCTTCTTATCACATTTTTAATTTTCCTTTAGACAACACAGTATACAGCTGTTGTTATGGCCCAGTCAGATGTAAATGTGCTGCACTCGGATATCAGATCGGCCAGGCAATGGGAGAGCATGTATGTGCCTGTTGTGTTGTTATTTGAATAATATTTGAATAGCACTTACATATGAGAGGTGAATTTCAAGTGAAATTAGAGCTACTGTAATGAAGCAGTGTGTTACAACAGGACACAAAAACAGGAAATGAGCTGGACCATGTGTTGGTGTGTGTGGACGAATGGATGTGAACTGCTGATTAAGTTTCTCAAAAAAGTGGAATCCTAATAACTGAATGATTGGATTACTTAATTCCCTCACAGCCCACTGTCAGTGACTTGCTCAAGAAAAGCACACCGTCTTTGGCAGAATCAAAAAACTCATGACATACCTGTCCACAACTATTAGCATTGTCCATAGTCAAGCATAAAGTTTGCGCTGCCTGATGTGTCGCTGTCTTTGTCCTTACATGAACTTGAGACACTGCGGTTATTAAATCACCTAGGCTGCATCCTTTTAAATAAGGCAGCAATTATCTGTATAGACACAGACATACAGTACCAGTCAAAAGTTTTCCATCCAGGGAAAGTGAGTCCAGACTTTTGACTAGTAGCCTACTGTAGATGAATTTATATCTATACATCCCTTGCACTCCACCACATAGTTTCTTCCTCCTGAAACTATGGATCAAAGTCTGCAAACAACAGTCAAACTTTGTATTTGCTTACTATTTTCAAACTGGAAAACAAACATAACTGCTGCTGTGAAACCACTGGCAGTTTTGTTCTAAACTAGCCATTATTCATTCTGTATCTGTGACACCCAGGTGTAATAGCTCGTAATAAGGACTCAGGAGTTCTGAGAGGTTGCAAGTCACATCATCATCTCAACAACCCTCACAGTTTACCGATTAGTCTGGCACATATTCTTTGGCCTCAATCGATTCTCAATGGCAGTTATCGAGCCTTAAATCTTATAGTGAATTGAGCTCACTAATTATAGTCTTTATATATAGACACTGTGAGGCAGGGCTGGCACTGCAAAAATTATTTCAGCTGTACTCAGCAAATGAAATATTTTACAGTTGCTCTTGAATCATGAGGCGTTCCCTCTTTCCTGGGAAAAATCCTGAGGTGTACAGCAACAGAGCTATTTTATGCTTTTAAGGTCAACAAACATCATTTTATTTAAAAAGAGTAGAAAATAGAAGGAGTAATTTAAGAAACTGCAACTTACAATGAGTGTTTGTATGTTTTTTTTTGTTACCAGTACCAAAACCGTGCTGCCATAATCAAGACAAGAATTGTGGTCATTTTTACTTCAACTGAACATTTTAATATCTTTTCAAAAGAATGTTATCTTCACAACATTGCTTTATGTTTTAAGTTTAAATAAGCATCCATTCGATCAGGCAGTTATCTTTACCTAAAGCATCGTACCTGTTACTAGATTTGAAAGAAACATCTGGAAGAGAGATTTAACAGAAAAGTATTGTGCTTTAGTTCACAATCAATCGAAGAAATGCTTTATGAATACTTAAGATGATGATAATGAAAGAAGCACAGCCAGATCAAAGCACTTCTCAAAAATGTAAATGCCACCTTTGGTGGCAAGACATTTAAGTTAGTTTTTTGATCTCCAGCTGTTTCTTCAGAAACAGGAAAGCTCTAGCATGAAAGAAAGGACATTAAACACGAGAAATGAAAACAGCAGAGAAGAAGATTGCAAGATGGTGGCATACTTTAAGAGCTGAGAATTTTCTTTCTGTGTACAGCCTCATGCTGGCTGTTAATGGATAATTTGTTGTTTACCATGGTTGAAGAAGGTGCACCATAGTTACTGAAAGGTGCAAAAACTATGAGTGAAGTGAAGTCCTGAAACATGACGAGTTCTTGTGAGGCTTTTTGTCAGAGGGGTTTACAGCCCTCTCTAACAAGATATCGTGTCAAACTGTTTCCTCTGTGGATGACTCGCCTGCTCTTATCATCGTGCCATATTTTATCAGTTGCCTAGAGCTGACTTTAACTGTTTTCTTGGGGTCTTTGCTCTCTGTGAATCATAGTTATGCTCCCGCTGGATAGCTGAGATTCCAGGAAAGCATACATCCTATACGAGGCTTGTCTGAACACAGTGGCAGTGGTAAACAACCCCCACAGTGGTAAAGAGCCTCATACACAATTAAAAAAGAATAATATGGAGTAACTTGCTTTAAAATGGGATTATGCTTCTCAGGGCTGCACATAAACAAATATATACACAGGTGCTGTACAAACACATTCATGTACGTGTTTCTTTTACACTTTACATTAAAAGACAGACATACTAGGAAGCAGTTTTCTGTTCAACAAAACAAGATATGAAGAGATTATAGAAGAAATCAGAAAACAAACAATTTAATCTCAGCGACAGTGTAAATAAACTACTATATCTGTGAAACTAATGGGAAAGCAATATGGATTTATCAATGTGGCAGAAATGTGAAGTGCCTTTGAGAGGAATTTAGTTTCCTGTGCTCTGCTAGAAGATCACAGTACTATGATGAAATGTGCGCTCAAGCTTCGAAAGAAAAAATTGAGAAAACTTCCCGACAGGATGTTAGATCAACCAGTCTGTTTGCTTAAATAACAGGTCGGCACTATGAGCTTTTGAGATTTGGGATTTGTGCGCGGTGGCTCCTAAAGTTACCCATAATCCCTTCTCTGCATAGGTTCATACAGATGTTTCCGTTTATCTCTGCAGCAGCATAATCCACTTTTAATGGGGAATTTAGTTTTTTTGGCCTCTTGTTTTGTTTGGCAAAAGCCCACTGTTATTGGATTATATTAGTTTAATGAGGTGAAAAGAAGTTAGTTATTCCTTAATTATTATTCTTCTTATTCCAGAAATGGTAAGTAATGCCTTTTCAAAGCAGAATTCTGTTTACTTTAGAAACATATCTGGCCATACATCCTGTAATAATAATACTTCAGAACATTCTTTGTGAATGCCTCAGTCCTGGTAACGTTCACACTTTTTCAAATGCAGTATATTGATTTAACGGTCCTTATCTTAAGGCAAACCATACCATGTCTGTGAGTTACGGAGTGATAAACTTTAAGTAGATTTTTCTCATGTTGGTGCTGCTGCATTGCCTTGGTAGGAGGCCAGTAGCCCTTGGAAAATCCACATTGCAAAATAATCTTATTTTTTTCTGGCCCAGTGAGTCAAGAGAAGTCTTGCTGGGTACCTCCAAAAATGAAGCACGAGCCCTCAGATACCTATCATCAACTCCATTCCATCACTGAAACTTTGTTTGCTGCACATATTGAATGTAGACTCACACTTGAGTGATCAGGTAGAGAAATAAATGTGCAATTTGTATAGCATAATGCCTAATAGTGCACCTGTGTTTCTGTGCATGTTTCAGATGGGAAGGTGGAGGTGACGAAGGAGAGCCTGAAGCTCTGCACCATGGGGCCAGGAAAGGTGTTTGGAGAGCTGGCTATTCTCTACAACTGCACCAGGACTGCCACTGTCAAGAGTGAGTCTCCACAGACACCTGGAAAAACATCCAAAGTGCTCACATGAGCCTGTGTTGAATGTCCACGTTCCCCAGGTGACAGATGTCACCTGTTCTCACACACACACACACACACACACACACACACACACACACACCTCTTTCCTTAGTATACAGAATTGGGGGTCTTTCTGCCTCCAAGTTATCATTCCTATGTTGACACAGAGGGATCACACCATCACTGTATGAATGGATGTGTGGAACACAGCGATAGCATTGTTACTCAGTCATGACGAAA